>NC_053519.1:5785000-5882500 GCF_016920715.1 Anopheles arabiensis
AAACATCTTGAGCCTGACAACGTGTATTTAAACAATCGATGCAGTTGAAACTGCAAATGTTTGAGCTTCAGCTCAGCTACGACAACATCATGTTTGTGATAGTAAGTGAAACAATTGTGTGTTTCATTTATTAGAAATTGTAATTGAATTACACTAGACAATTCCTAATTTTCCAACCATTGCACAGTGGAAGCAGACCGGAATGAAGATTTTAGTTTTTTTAATTTTTTTAATTTTAAATTTCAATGCTGGTAGTATTTTTGCTTTAAAGTAGATGCTATAACATTAGGAAAGGCAAAAAATTAGACTTCCAAACCCCGTGGATTGCTAGGAAAAATATATCAAATTTAAGAAATGTATCATGTCCTTTATATTTAGGTACATGGAAGGAGCATCTTTTTACTGCAATATTTCAAAAAGAAGTGATTTGATTTTGAAAGTTTATAGTGTTTCGGAAAGGTTATTTAATATCCTTTAAAATTATGCCTTATTTACTTTGATTATAAAATATTCATGAATTTTATGGGAATAGCTGTAACAAGAAAACTTAAAATAAATAAAATGTTTGTCTTCAACATGGTAAAAATCGTTTAGTATATTCATGTTTTCCTTAGTACTACACATTGTAGAATGACTTGTTATAAAGCTTGTGTCCAAAACTCAAGATGCACTTTTCGTAACTTTAGAAATTACATCATATTTTGTAATTGTCAGTTTGTAAGAAGTTCATGTCATATTACTTCTTTTCATAATGGGGCCCTTCACGATTCTAGCCCGTTTTTTTTTGTATGGAGTTTGACAGTTGGAGGCTGAAATCATGTAAACACTCCATACAAAACCACACACACAACTAGCCTGCAATTTTTATTCTATATTATTCTAGCCTCAAAGCTAGAATTAGATTCGAGTACCTGCTCGAAAAGATGGCAAAACAAGGTTGTTGTTTACTTTTATCCCAAGGAGCATTAAATAGATCTGTTGATGAATTCCAGAATCAAAGTGTATGTAGTCCAGGTGGTCTCATAGTATGTTTAAAAAAAATTAAATATCACTTTTTGACAGGATGGGTGAAAACTTTTGCTCAAACAACCTTTCTGGAGGCTTGACAAATACACAAAACACGCTTAAAATCTTCATTCAGAAGCAGAAGCGATAAAAATCAGCCTTCTTAATACATACACCTTGGGATAAGCCCACCTGTATAGTATACCGACTTAGTTAGCTACTCGAAAACTGCTATACAATGGAAACAGCTGACAGGCTGAAATTTCAGCTTACGAACTTAAAACGGAAAGGGCTCCAATATTATTTTGGAAGGGATTATAAAGAACAATGTAAATATAGATAGCAAGCATTTGACTTATGAGTTTTTAGAACTGGAATCAAATTTCATTATATAAAATTAGGTTTAAACGTAAGGAAAGGCAGCTAATTTACTGTACCAGCACAAGGAAATTGTTTAAAAAAAAGCGTTAAACTATCAAAATGTAGCTAATTATGTAAAATTTTAATAATTTTCCAGTAAAAAAAAGTATACAACATCCTTGTTCAATAGAAAATTTTCAGATCTAATAACAAAATATTTTTACCCCACTGCTTGTACGGGCTGCTTCCACTGTGCATTGGTTGTGTGCATCCTTTTCAATCAGTATGGCAGCTTTGTGAAACACTCACTCACTCTCTACCTCTCTTTAAATAACCTAGTGAGCAGTGAATTGAGCGATCGCTTTTCCTTGCCGCAGCGAAACCAAACTTTTCCGCGATTGACATATTGCCTCTCGCCTAGTTGTGGCATTATTTCCGACCTTTACTCGCGATGCTCCCCCCTCCCTATAAGGCAAATTTATTTCTGTTCAAGACCTTTATCTCCAACCCTCTGCTCACCAACCACACGAACTGTTCTCGATCTGCTCGGTTAAAATCATCATTTAGAAAAATGATTTCAAATGTGCCACATAGCTCACAATCCGGTATTTGCGCGAGACAGGCAGAAAAAAAAATCCAATTGGATGGGTTGATTTCGGACCCTCTTTGGGGAAGTAATTCCAGGGCAGGGAATGCCGGCTGCCGTAAATAGATTTGCTCGTGCTGCCTTTCTCTCTGGGCAGGGGCAGAGCCACATCAGAATGCTAATAAAGGACGATACATCCGTTCCGGTGCACATACCGAACGGTGCTCGACGGCTGGAGCGAAATTTAATACAATGAGATGAGAAACGACGCAAGAAGCGGGCAAAAGCCTGGGGCACATTTTTACTCCTTTTTTTTATGCGGACGCAAACCCCCGGCGCAAAGAAGCAAAACGTAATTCGAGCACTCTGGTAACACAGAAAACGCCCCTTCGAGCTACATTTTTATCAATGCCCTAGTAAGTTTAAAAATGTATGACACATATTTGTTTCACGGCAAAAGTGTTTCACGCATGAGGGGCCTACCTGGCGAGGCAACCGGCCTCCCCGCCGCGCCATTTTCTAATCCAATTGAACGAACTTAAATCGCAACTACGTGGGCATGCACGAAACGCAAAGGAAAGCCGCACATGATCCCTTTACGCAAGCGAACAGGGAAGGAAAACAAAACCGTGCACCGATGTCATTTTCCGAGTGCGGGTCCGCCGTACATCATCGTCATCACGTACACACAACCTTGGGTCTTTGCAGCAGCCGGAAAGGATTTTCCTCCACTCTAACTGGTTCGCTTGATTTGCTCTTTCTTTTTACCAATACACCACTACACCCACGTTACTTAGTCTAAGAAGAAAAAAGAACAGCGGCAAAAGTAAGGTTAAAGTTGAATACTTTCCAGTTTGCTGATGCGTACGATCACTACTTCGCCTTCCGCTTGTCTCTTTTGTATGGGTTTGATGGTCATCTTTTTTTTATTATTATTTTTAATCGGAAATTAGTTTTCTCAGCTTCTCGCCAGCGTTCACCCCTTCCGGGCGTGACAATTATTGAGCTCGATATTGCGATTTTTCTTCCACTTCTTTGCTTGCTGCTAACCCATAACGTTCCAGTAACATGTTTTTTTTTTTCAAATGAGTTATTTACTTTGTGCCGTCTTTTCACGGTTAAACTTTCGCAGAAAGAGCTGTTTGAAAGCGTGATGTTTGTCTTTTCCCGGTATCGTTATCGACATTACCTTACAGCGATGGGAAAAATGAAGTTTTTTTCGGAATCGATTCCGGTTAGCTCCGCAGTTTTCTAGAACCAATTCCGGATAGTAGATCCGGAGTCAGTTTCCCGAAACAAATCCGGATTCGATTCCGGATTCGGATTCGGAATCGACTCCGGAATTGGTTCCGGAATCAGAATCGGCTCCAGCATTGATTACGGATCCGGCTCCGGAATCGGAATCGGTTCCGTAATCAACTCCGGAATCGGAATCGGTTCCGGAATCGAAATCGGCTCTCGAATCGGAATTGGCTCCTAATTTTGAATCGGCTTCTAATCGGAGTCAGCTTTGGCATCGCCATAAAAATAGGCAATCAGGTCCAATGATTCTACGTATTGATAACTGCAAAAAATCAAAATTTACTTGTAAAAGATCCATTCTCATGGAGATCCCTGGGCTGATGTTGATTCTAAAACTTCTTTTTTTCAATTCAAAAACTAATTCTCATTCCGGAGCTAATTCTAATTCTGGAGTCAATTGAATTGCCCCATTCCGCTATCGGGGAAAGTTGCGATTCCCAGGTCAATTCTGATTCCGGAGCCAATTTTGAACGCGGAATCAATTCTGGAGCCGACTCTGGAATCGGTTCCGGAGATAATTCCAGATTCGGTGCCGGAGTCAACTCAGGAATCGGCTCCGGAATCAACTCCGGAATCGGCTCCGGAATCGGCTCCGGAATCGGAATCAGCTCCAGCATTGATTTCGGATCTGGCTCCGGAATCGGAATCGGTTCAGTAATCAACTCCGGAATCGGAATCGGTTCCGGAATCGAAATCGGCTCTCGAATCGAAATTTGCTCCTCATTTTGAATCGGCTTCTAATCGGAGTCAGCTTTGGCATCGCCATAAAAATAGGCAATCAGGTCCAATGATGCCACGTATTGATAACTGCAAAAAATCAAAATTTACTTGTAAAAGATCCATTCTCATGGAGATCCCTGGGCTGATGTTGATTCTAAAACTTCTTTTTTTCAATTCAAAAACTAATTCTCATTCCGGAGCTAATTCAAATTCTGGAGTCAATTGAATTGCCCCATTCCGTTATCGGGTAAAGTTGCGATTCCCAGGTCAATTCTGATTCCGGAGCCAATTTTGAACGCGGAATCGATCCCGGAGCCGACTCTGGAATCGGCTGCGGAATCAACTCCGGAATCGGCTCTGGAATCGGCTCCGGAATCGAATCCGGAATCGATTCCAGCATCGGAATTGATTCCAGGATCGGTATCGGCTCCGGAGTCAAATCCGGAATCGATTCAGGAGCCGACTCCGGAATCGGCTCCGGAGATAATTCCAGATTCGGTGCCGGAGTCAACTCAGGAATCGGCTCCGGAATCAACTCCGGAATCGGCTCCGGAATCGGCTCCGGAATCGGAATCGATTCCAGCATCGGAATTGATTCCAGGATCGGAATCGGCTCCGGAATCGGAATCGATTCCAGCATCGGAATTGATTCCAGGATCGGTATCGGCACCGGAGTCAAATCCGGAATCGGCTCCGGAATCGGAATCGATTCCAGCATCGGAATTGGCTCCGGAATTGATTCCGAACACGGAATCGAAATCGGCTAGGTCCGATTTCGAGCTCCCACCACTATTACCTTCGACTAGGAAGGTTTGTGTGAGTGCTTGTCGCGGTCAATTATGAAGTTGTTATTTTTATTTGGAAGCAAAAACTTCAATGAATTATTTATTTATTTATTTTTTTTTTTCAAAAAATAGAAAAAGCATGTAAGAATTAATTAAAAACCAGCATAAGATCGTTTCAATATTCATGCAAATGGGGTGAAGCAGTAGGAAGGATGGGTTTATTTTTCTTCCTTATTTTGGCGTACAAATATACGCAACGTACAACCCTTACGTATTTTCTCCATCAGCATTGTAAAGCCTCCAATGTAAGCTAATGCTTCCTTCCCATCTTAAGCGCGACCAATAAGCTCAACAATTGCTAAACGTTTTCGCTCGCTTTCGTCCCAATTTACCCCCCACAAAGTCTTCGCCTTCCCCCCCAGGAGTGGGTGGGGGGGGGGGAGGGGGCGCAAAGAGTACAGTTTCCAACCCAACAACTGGCCGGCCAAAGGAGTTTTCATGCTCACTTGCACGCAAATGTTTATTCGTTTATTGTAACATACCCGCAACGGTGTGCAATGCTTTGCCCCCTACCCCTCCTCCCCCCACCATTCAAGCACCACTCGAGTATGCGTGTGTGTGTGTGTTTTACCTTGCGCGTGAAAAAAAAACATGGCTCCCAACCCCAAAAATCGCGCATTTTAAGCACCCACTTTTAGGGGGGTGGAGATGGCGCTGGACTGGGAGGAAGAGATTATTTATTTTTCCCCGTGTAAAACAATTCGCTGATGGGAGGAGCGTTTGTTTTCCTTTTTTTTTTTTTGTTGTACTTCGAGAAGGAGGTGAACAACTTTTTCTGGCCTGTCCCACTCCCCTTACATCCCACTCCCCCTCCCTGTCTGTATGTTTGTACGTGTCCGGCAGCGGAGCTCAGGTACGGGGAGATAAAATAATGCATTGTTGAAATAACACGACAGTAGGGTTGGTGGGGGGGGGAGGGGTATGAAAGAGGCGCGAGACGCAAAAGGGACAAGCGCGGCTGTATGGAAATTTTGCGCGAGTCCGCACACATACTCACACATACACACACACACACACACACATGCCGAAGTTGATATTAACATTTCAATCCCCAAATTTCAAGCTTTTCCAACCCCAAGGGTTGGGGGGGGGGCGAGGGTAGGTAGAAGGTAAGCGGGGGGGGGGGGGTATTGGTAGTGTGGAAATAAAAGCGTCAATTTTGGCAACGATCTTGTAAAGGGCATGCTTTTGCTCGGGTTTTTCCAC
This sequence comes from Anopheles arabiensis, assembly GCF_016920715.1. Taxonomy (NCBI): domain Eukaryota; kingdom Metazoa; phylum Arthropoda; class Insecta; order Diptera; family Culicidae; genus Anopheles; species Anopheles arabiensis. The sequence continues at coordinate 5,791,025 of NC_053519.1, forward strand.
CCCCTCCCCATACTCGTTTTGCCACCACCTCCCAACCAAGCGAAGCCGAAAAGCTGCCATTTGGAATGGAACTCTCTACATTTCTTGGTAGCTATGTGTGTTTGTGTGTGTGTGTGTGTGTGTGTTCAGACTTGCTTTACAAAATGCTGGACACATATACAGGTCCACCCGGGTCCCTCGTCCCTTCCCTGAATGTGGGGTTTGTAAAAGCTTCCGCAACAAATCGAACAATAAAAGCGCGCGGCAAACGGCAGCCGCGCACCAAACGGGACTGCCTGTGGGAAACGCTTCGGTGAACGGAAGGGATGACGGTTGTCGGGGGGAAAATAAACAATTGTGAATCCTTTTCCCTTTAACCCGCTGCCCCTCACTGCGCCACTCCCCTTCCCGGAATTGCCGTTCGGCCGTCGGCTGCAAACGGAAAATTCAAATCAAACCAAATAAAAATGCTTTTCCGGTTGCTTCCAATAAAACCCGGAGAGCTTTGCCTGCTCTGCCTTCTACTAGAAAGAAAGAGAGAGAGAGAGAGCAAAAAAAAACGGTGGGTGGAATATTTTCACCAGCGAACAGATTTCAGACCCTCCTGCCAAACCGAACCGAAGGAACTCCTTTTGGGCATTCCACTTTACTGCTGTATTTTCCGCGATGATACAACCTTCCACCCCAACCTCCCCCCCCCATCCCGCCCGCTCCCTTCGCTTTCTAATCGGGCGGGCAGTCCTTAAAGACGTTTGCCAAAGGAAATCGCAGGGGTAAAAACACGCACTAAAATAACTTCACTAAAAACGACGGGAACGTGCATGAATGTTGTGCTGCTGATTTTTAACACCACACGCGTGTGTGTGTGTGTGTGTGTGTGTGTGCGTGTATAAAGAAAATGAAAAAGAAAACAAGAAGAGCAAGGGGTGGACTTACGCATCCTTTCGCCAGCTAAGCAGATGCCAAGTAGATGCCTCGGTTGGCTGGGATCAAACCATTTAGCGCCCGGGTCATGTGTGCCGGGCTGCCCGAGTGCCCCGGAGCTGTGGCTTTTATGTTTATTGTTATCAACCGGAGGGGGGGGGCAACAGTGCTTCCGTGTGTTCGTCCCTCCCTGTTCGTCCCTTTTGCGGGGCGGAATGGCAGGAAACGGAAACGCTGACCACCGGCACCGGCGGGGGTTGTTGAAAGGGTTTTGCCGCATTTGCGCTTACATTTGACTATTAGCAGCGACAAACATCGCAAAGAGGGGTTGAAATCGATGCCGACCGATCAATCGGACGTTTTGGGACGAAGATGCGCCCCGATTTGGCGTCCCAGCGTAATGGGAGGGGAGATGTATCTGGCCAAATCTTTCGGCAAATGCCAAACTGGGAAAATCCCTTGCAATTTGCATAAAATCACACACACACACACACACACACACACACACACACACACACACACACACACACACACACACACACACACACACACACACACACACACACACACACACACACACACACACACACACACACACACACACACACACACACACACACACACACACACACACACACACACACACAGCAAAGCAGTTTGAAGACGCTCTGGCTGAGTGCTGATTGGAATAATTTCAAACACCCACTGCTGATTGCTGATGTACTGTTGAGCCAACACAAAAAAAACAGCAAAAAACAATACAAAAACAACAACAAAAATCATCTTTTCTACCACTTTTTGGCAAATTTAGCAGTTTCACTTTGTTTGAGATGTAACAGCAAACAAAAACGCCCCAAAAAAACGCATCTATACGCAACGAACATGGGAAACATCACACTCGCCCATCCTGGTCACGGCACCGCCAAACAAAATCCCTCTTGATAGCGCTAGCGCGCTAGCTTATTTTTATTATGATTTTTTTTGATTCCACCACTGTGTGCACACTTCAATTCTGCTTTCTGGCCTTTCACGTCTGTTCTGGCCGCAGTTACTGCCCGAGTAGGGCTCGATGTGGCTCGATAAAGAAATTAAAAACAATCCACCATCTCCATTCCCAGTGCGATTGCACGAAGCCGAAGCGTATTTGAACAAGATTCAAAAACTCAGCCACAAATACACACACACACACACAGAGACGAGAGTGGAGCAGATAAGCCCTTTTGCTTCCAACAGCATCAACGATGCAACGAGGCGACGAACCAGATCCGGAAAACTAGCAGGCCCCCACTTTACCATCCCTTGCTTTGCCACTTGTATGCAATCGTGTTCTTATCTAAAGTGCTTTTTTGCCTACACTCTTACACCCCCCCCCTCCCCCCACTCGATTGCGATTTTATTTATTGGGCTTGGGGACGCGGGGGCCGGTGAATGTTTTGTTTGCACACACACACACACACACACACACACACACACACACACACACACACACACACACACACACAGTCGCACTACCCAACTTTCAAGCAGATCATCTTGGTACTGGGGCAGGATTTGGACGGCTGCAGAGCTGTAGTTTGTTTTATTTTATTTCTTCTTAGCTGGTGGGTGTGTGTGTTTTTATTTCTATTTGTTCGTGTGGGTGTGCGTGTGCGCTGTTTCGCTTTTCACATTTCGTTTCGTATGTGACGCTGTGTGCGTTTTTTTTTTTTATTTCCTCTTCTGAATGCCGATTGCATCCCAAATGGCTTCCCCCATGCACTTAAATTGGTACGGTATGGATTTAATTAACACCATCTCAATTCAGCGCTGGGGAGGGGAAGGTGAATGGTCCACCCATGGGTTGCAACCACGTTCTGAACACACACGTGCTCGCGGGTGTCCCGCAGCGAGGCACTGCGCAAGGGGTTTTGCTGATTAAACGGAAATACATTTCCGCTCGCCGCCATCGTATACGATATCCATCTTCCCGGGGCCATCTGGCCAATAAGGCAGCAGGCGGGAGCGAGTTACGGATCGAAAGGGTGAATGCTGTCCCCCTCCCCCCTCTCTCTCTCTTTCTACTTCTCTGATTCGTCTGAATTAAAACACCAACAAAAAGCGCCTCTGATCTCTTGATTGAGGGGATGATATGGCGGAATGAATGGAGCTCGCGAAGGGAAGGAAAACTGCACAAAAGTGTCCCGTCGTTCTCTTGCCATCTCTTTTACACGCTCTTTGTTTGCTGTACCACTTCAACAAAAAAAAAAAAAAAGCATCCCAGAATTAAATCGCTGAGCACCAAAACGAGGAGAGAAAAAAAACAACAGTGCCGGCGTAAAAAGGTAAATTCGACTAAAACCAAAGTACAGTTAAAAAAAAAGCGCTGTAAGTGGAAATTGTAATGAACGATGGTGAAAAAAAAAAACTGAAGTGACCGGAAATCTCCCCCATTTTGTTGTTGTTGTTGTTGTGGAGTGGACTGCAATGTTGCAATGTTGGTCGAATGTCCTTTTAAAATCGGACCGGCCGCGCGATAACCGCAAATGTGTGTCCGCACATAATTGAAAGTACCCCGTCGCGGGTATGCGAACGATGGCGTTGGTTGGGAAAACCAAACCAAAAAAAAAAGAGACAAATACAGCAGGAAAGAGTCCAAGGAGGGGAGGGGAGAATGAAATTAAATTTCCAAACACTCCACACTCCGGCATCTTTGCCCTTCCATTTGCCCCTTCTTGTCGCGGCTGGTTTGTAATATTAAAATTGACATCGTTTAAAGTGGTGGAAACATTTAACCCGTACAACATCATCGGCACCTCGTGATTGTGCTCCCTCCCTCCCTCCCTCGCAGCCAGGCTCGCTGAGCTGATGTTTGTATCTGATTTTATCTGACACGATTTATGATCAAACAGGCACACACGGACGCGCTTACCGCAAATCATTATCGACGTTGAAATGCCTTCCAGAATCCCCAGAACCACCTGGAATGGGGCGATAGTGGGGGGGGGGGGGAGAAAGAAAAAAAAAGACCAACACATACACATAATATTGACGAACGTCAGCTGGCACCTCTGGCTGACATATTTGATCTTCTGTAAACATCCACGGCCCATCAGCAAGCCTATCGGAGCATCACAAATTGTTCTCTAATTGAGCTTCGCAACTAATACTTTTTTTGTTTCGTTTTTTCCTCTCTCTCCTCCCATTTGGCAGGTATGAGTTCACACCTAAAACTATTACGCTGATAGACGGGAGGGCGAGCGTGTTTGACGTATAGGTGCAGTAGCACCATCACCACCGACCAACTGCCACCGCCGGTTTCCAGGTAAAGCAATAATTGCTTCACGTAAACAATGGTTCACAATTTAAGTGCAGATGTTTGTTAAACAAGCTATCCATCACCTCGAGCACCTGATGATGCTTCTGGTGCTCTGCTGCTCGGCTGCTGCTGCTTCCCAGCCCGGCGGGGGTTTGAGGTTATGTACACAATCATTATCAAAATGCTGTCTCTCTTCCTCTTTCTCTCTCTCTCTCTCTCTCTCTCTCACACACACACACTCGTGTTGCAGTTAGGCTTCCGTCCTTTTTGTTTTTGGTTTTAATGGATGATCTAGAAGGCTGGGATGCTGTGCCGGTGTGCCTGTGTAACTACAGCGCGCTACTAAAACCCCCAAAACCCATCGTTCATCAACGAGTATATGTGTGTGTGTGTGTGTGTGGTACAGTAGTGGTGGGTAAAAATAGAGAAAAAAATCGGAGCTGGGTTCGGACGATTCCAACAACATTCGGAACCAGTTCCGGCGGGTAGGTACAACCAAAACAGTTCGCAATCATCAGAAACCATCCAGAACAGTTAGGAACCGGCTGGAATCGGAACTGGTTCCGAATGATTCCAGACGAATCCGACGGTTCCAGGCTCGATTCCGGACGATTGCGGATGGTTACAAACGATTTCAGACGAGCCCGGCCGGTTCCTGCCACGAATCCGGACGACTCCGGTCGGATCCGAACGATTTCAGTCGAAGCGGTAGCGATCCCATTTATGTGGAGTCCACACAGAAATAAACCTAGCCGGAGCGAAACGCTCTAGAAAGCTCATCTCCACTCGAGGACGATAAAACTGACCGAGAGCGTTGCACTCCTGTAGCCACACACTTGCACAACTCCAATAAAAAGGCGCGCACACACACACACACACACAGGAGGTGATGGTTGGAGTTGTCCGGCTGTTTGTGCCGGACGCTGCCCGCTCTATGATAGATGGGACAGTGACAGACAAATATTTAATTTCAACGAAAACACTATATTTATTCAGCACCTGGTCCTGGCTCAAAGCTGCAGCAATTGAACAAACTACTGGAGACGGGGGGGGATGGTGGAATTGTAGGAGGTCATGAGGAGGGAGGGAGGAAGCAAACTACTACTCGAAACAGGGTAAACATTTGCTCACCGATAAATCGAGTGGTTCTAGAGCTTGTGACAGAGCTGTCAGAACGCGCAGAGAGAGAGAGAGAGAGACAGCGAGCGGAGGGCAGCACTGTTTTGTTATGAGGCTTGCATCCAGTCGGCTCTATATTGACAGATTGCCCAATTATCCTTCCAAAGAGCAGTGTGGGTGAGTGTGTGTGTGTGTGTGTGTGTGTGTGTGTGTGTGTGTGTGTGTGTGTGTATGTTTGTGTGTGCACTGTCACCACCACCGGACAAAACCGGGACACGCTGCGGCTAATGCCAATTACGATTGCCGTGTGTGTCACAATCAATCGTGCAACGATCATTGGCGCGTGGCGGGGGTGGCACCCCCAATTGCCTGATTGGTCCCATCGACCACACACACACACATACACACACACACACACACACACACACACGCTCGCCCTCATTATCGTCACCCAGCCGCACACTTACACGGCAGGGCGCTCCCGTTTTCGACGCTAATCAAATACAAATTTTGCTCCAAAAGATGATGAGGATGACGGCAAGCGACACTCGCACACACAAGCTGTGTGACAGTTGTCACCTGCAACGCGTGTCTGTGCGCGGGACGGACGGGCGCCGGTTATCGCATGACGACACAAAATCGGACACAAACGAATACCGAACACACGCACACACGGAGACGCGCAGATATCGGTTGACATTTAATGAAGCTCGAAAGTGGAAGGCTTCACGCGCGATCGCTCCGTTGTGCTAATGCAAGGACATTACCCGAGCGTGTGTGTGTGTGTCAGTTCTCCCATTCCCACCACACAGAGGTCCTGCGTGTACGCGTGTGTGTGCTCGCAGATGAATTGAGATAAAATAAATTAATGTTACCGAAGGCCAATCGAGATCCGCGCGGGAGATCAATGTCAGACAGTGATACTGGGGTGCTGCTTCTTGCGGTTGAGCGACAAAGCCCCACCACCTCCAACCAGGGTACCGGAGGCCGGACAAAACTGGGATTTAGCTAGGCAAGCAGTGTGTCAAACTATTCAGTGCAACTGATGACAGCTGGCTAGGTTCTGCATCTCCAAAAACATAGGGGCTATCTTAGCTCCCGCTCTACCCCTGCCTGCCGGAAGTGACTTCGCTGTGTAGGTCCAGCAAGAGGGAGGGTACCATGGGTCTGTGGGATCTACTGCTCCGGTGGTCCCGGATGCGCGACACCTCCGCACCGAGTGGTAAAAGTTTTCCAATAATCATCACAGCTGCCTTACGCTTACGCCTTGCTTTACCGGGTAATGAGGTTGACTTCGGCAGTTCTCCTGCCTCTTCTCGACAGCTTTCTGCGATTCTCAGGGTTTTCGGGTTTCTGTAAAATCATCACAGATATTAACTCCTGTGTGGGCCCCACAAGCCGGGCCTGCCGTACCTCCCGCGCGTTTGGAGCCACACCACGGGCCACGGATGATTTGTCGGCGATGATTAAATGTGACGTGGGAATTGAGATGTGAGCTAGCAAGGGAGTAACGTCTTCTTGGCAATGGGGGGGGGGGGGGAAACCACCAGGCGGGCTAGTTAAAAGGGGCAAAAGTTATAATCATTCTCTCATGATCCAGAACGTGTACACCTCGAACCTCCTGGTCTGAGTGTGTGTGTGTGTGTGTGTGTGCTTTAATTCTTCTAACATCCCTTGTCCATTCTTTCGTTAGGACGATTATTTATTCGTCCACACCTCACCAACCCATTCCTGCCGCTCCAACGCCCTTCGCCACGGGATGGAATGTTCGACGCCTAATACCCTAGAACAGACTGATGATGGATCTTTTGTCGGTGTTGCTCTGTCCGTCTTCCGGGTTGCCCAGCCAACTCCTAGGTCGTGAGGCTTTGGCTCAGTAATTGTGTTACTACACTACCAGCAGCAGCAGCATAAGCTGACCCGTCCAGCGTCATAAACTTTTTCTCTTTAATGCTTCCAAGGCTTAGCAAGCTCCTCGCAGCGCTGCTCCCAACGTCCCCGGGCGTTGACGTACATTAGGTTCTCTTTAACCGGCGTGATTGTTAATCCGACTTCCTTCATCATGTGTTCTGTGCATGTGTGTGTGTGTGTGATTGGGATTTTTGTCTTCTCCTCTTCTTCTAGCAGCAAATCAAAATCCTTCCAATTCGATCGATTAATCGCCACGGTGGTACGAGCAACTACTGCGCATTATAAAGACCTCTCCTGCCAGCAAGCCTTCTGGCGGGTTCTAGCAGGGCGACCACCCAGACACACACACACACACACCGACCCCAGGTGGGAGTCGCTGACCCTATCGGAAGATCTCTCCCGTGGGAGGGTGTCGGTACGTACGCACACACTCCCGGAGGTCGGCCAGTATCTTAGCACCTTCGAACGAACACTGTGTGCGGGTGTCCCTTTTGCGCTAATGAAGCCGGCAGTGAGTCGGCACCGCTGTACCCGACAGTGGGTCCGTGCTGTCCGGTAGTATTAATCCCTTTCGATTGCAAAACATTGATCGCCCCGTGTGCCTCGTGTGTGAAGCTGCGGTGGTCGGCGCGACGTATATGGTACACTCGACTGCGCTGACCTCCAAAATTGTGTGCGAGCGCTCGCACCATCGCGTAGTGCGCACCACAGCAAAGCCTGCAGGAAGCCTGCCTGAGATCTTCGGCACGAAACCGTATAATTAGATGCTCTTAGGCAGGCTCCGCTAGACTCCTCCACGGCCTTTGCAAATTCTGGCGCAATCTGGCATCGGGCAAAGTGGCACTGGCAAGCGCAAACACACAGCCACACAGCAAACCCCGAGACTGCGCAACCTTTTCAATGCAGCCATCTTGATCTTGACACCTTCAGTCGAGAGAGCGTCGTCGCCTCTCGACACAGCTCACCTCGAAGTTGTTCCGACGATGTGCGGCTGTGTCTGCATGTCCGTGTGTTTGTGTGTCCAGGCCCTTGGTGTACATGTGTTTCTGAAGAGCGCTGATTCCTGCGTCGCTACCAGCGTCATTACTTTGTTGGGGTTTAAATCTCTGCTCCTACTCCTGCCCCTCCTCTATCAAACACGTTTCGGGGAGGTATTGGAGCTCAACGGCCAACGACAACACAAAACCGGGTCGTCGCCGCCTACGCACGCAGATTCCTGAAGGTGTTTGGCTGCGAGCGGACCGGACCCCGAAGGTTGTGTGTGTGTGTGTGTGTGTGTGCTGAGCGTGTGTTTTGCTATTATTCGATGTTCGGCTTCTTCGCGCCGTGCTGTTTTGGAGTCGATTTATTTTGCTGCCCCTTTGGTCATTAGAAGCTGCTCCCCAATTCCCCTGCCACAGCCACCCAATCTCGATCGATCTCTCGCTCGTGCTATGTGTGATTTTCGTAACATTTTTTGCTTCTTTTCTGTTTTTGGTTGACGGTTGGTGTTGTTGTTGTGGCCGTGTTTTTTTTTTTTTTCTTCAAAAAACCGGGTGAGACACATGTTAGCCGATTCGGTTGCCTTTTTTTTTCGTTAAATTGTTTTCATTATTCTTTGTGCCGCGTGCCTCAGCGCGCGAGCGCGTGTAGGCGTTCGAGTGTTTGTAGCGTGCCTATTGGCGCTGGGGGGTGGGCGCTGCTGCGCGATTGTTTGAAGCCTTGCTGCCCTGTTGCTGCTGGGCCTGGGCCTGCGTGGGATGTGACGCCCGTCTCTTAGTGTTGTTGTTTTTTTTTTTGGCTCTGGCTTTGCTGTTTTATTGAGCAGCGCAAGGGTTCGGTTCCTATCGCTGCGGCCGAGTCAAGCCCGGTTCGTCGCTTGCCTCCCGTTCGGCCCCATTACGCTTTGTTCTTGCTGCGCTGCCGCGAGTGTGAGATGACTATTTTTCGACAGTGCAGAATCGAATGAAAAGAATACCTAAACAGACACACGCACTCACGGCTTTATGACGTCTGGGGCTCTTTTCACACAAATATGGTCAGAGCGGCGTGCACACACACACGGGGACGTCCCGTCCCCGGGCATACATTATGTATGCAAAAAGTTAAACTCCCATTTAATGATCTTGCACCCGTCCGCCCGCGGGCTCCCACAGCAACCCGTTGGAGGTGAGGGCCGCTGGAGGTCGCCAAACCAGCGTCGCCCAAAAAAAAAACATTCCGACCGAAAGATGAAAGATCTGTGCATGGGGCCTGACACGGCCGGGTTTCGGTTTTGGGGGGCAGCGCACACGTAGTGAGCAGAGACGCAGGCGACAAACGGCAGCAGCAGCGTCGAAAAATGTGTCCCACACCAGCTACCCAGGCAAGCCCGGGCCGCACGCGGGCGGATTATTAATCATCTCTCGCTCGCTGTGGCCCGGCCGCGCCAAAAGGGGCATTTGCTGCTGCACTGTTGTGGGCTTTTTTTCTTTCTTTTAATTTATATGCCCGCCCGTTCTTATTCGTATGCGTCCGCCGGGCCATCGCGCCAGACTCATAAATCGGCGACCTGTCGAAGGCGAACAGAGGGGAGTCGCGGGGCGCAAAGATGACAACAAATAATGCTTAGATCTGCTTAACATATCCCGCCACCTCGCCACGGCCTTTGCCGGGGGTCCCAAGCATCGCACACACACACACACACACACACACGCACAGGTATTGAGGTTATGTGTGAATTGAAACAAACCAACCAGTCAAGCAACAGCACGAGTGCCGGGGCTGTATGTCGAGTGTCGGGCAAAAGGGGAGGCCACGGATCTCTCAGTTCCCGGCGCCACCGAGCCTTTGGGGGGGGGGGGGGGGGTAGGGGGGGTCTGCGTGGCGACCCCGTTGCGACATTATTTACGCCTTAAGCTGCACGAGTCGAGCCGGCAGCTTGCTCGTTTTCGCTTTGTCTTCTTACGCTTCTTCTTCTTCTTTTCTGACCCGTTGTTTCGTCGACATTGATGGCGGAAATCTCTGGAGACCTTTTTTTTCCGGTTGTTGGTGTTGTTTTGTAACCTTCGCCACTCAAACCCACGACCGCGAGATCCAAGTGTCCACGCGTCAAGAGCACTATTTCGCATACCACCATCACCACCAGCAGCACCAAAAACGCACACGCCGGAGACACCCCTTTGGGGGTGGTTCAAAAGCCGTGGGCCGGGGCAGCTTTAAGGATTCCTTCGGGGCGTCTTCGGTAGCTTCTGAGGCTTCATCCTGAGGTTACCCTCCGGCTGGCTGGGGCTGGTAATTACTGCTACCAGCGCTGTGTTGCGATGATATTTCGGCGCTGAGGTTAGGGCGCAGTGTGCGTCACTTTGCAGCGATTGCTTTTCGGCTTGCAGCGAACCACTCCAACACGGGGCTGCTAAAAATACTAATAAAATTATTAAAAAAAAAAAAACAAAACAAAACCACACACCAACAACAACGCAACAACAAGCAAACGGACGGCAATCTTTGCCTTTCTTTTTTGTTAGTTTTTCTTTCAAAACCACAGCCAGCTTGGAGGACAAAGAAATCAATAACGTACACCACTGCTCACGGGGTTTAGGTGTGTTTGTGTGGCTGTGTGTGTGTGTGTGTGTGTGTGTGTGTGTGTGTGCCTGTGGGTCGAGGTAATGTTGCAGATGAAGCCATACCGAACCCGTCTCAAAAAGGGTTCGCCAAAGTGCACTTTTTACACTCTCCCGCACATCCCCGAAAAACTGCGAGATGAACCAAGATTGACATATACACACACACACACACAAACAGGCGCAGACGGTGGGAAGGTGGCAGTTTTGAGGGGACGCAAAAAGGGTTTCGGTATCATTTTACTGGATCGGGTTGCCTGCCACCTGCCTCCGCGCACATACGTGCGCGCTAAAATCGGAGTTTCTCTCTTCGGCGGTGAGGATCCCAACCTCTGCTTTCCCGCAACGGAGCGATTGAGAATACAGATTTCGAGTGGCGACGCATAAATCGCAACACAATAACCCGTGTTTCGGCTCGTACGTGTGTGTGTGTGTGTGTGTGATGATAAGACATTTCAAGGGAAAACGTGTGGAAAGCTGAAAAGCTGTTTGGCGAAGCGCGTGTTCCTGCTGTAACGGCCCTGGCGGTTCCGGAAAATATCCGGCAGAGCGCCTGGTTCAGCCCTTTTTCGTCCCGGGATAAGTATTTCCCGATGGGTGTGTGTGTGTGTGTGTGTGTGTGGGGGGGGGAGGGGGCTTCCGGTGCTATTTCAATTTCCAATCTTATCCGGGCGCGGCGCGCTGTACCCGAAGCCTCATAATAGATTGATCGCAATCGTGTGCTAAGGGGTTTCCGAACACTGCCAAGCTCGAGCACAGGATTTCTGGCTGAACGTTAAGCCTAAGTAGTGTGGTGGCGTTTATATTGGAATACAAAATCATTTTGCTATGGTTCACAACATGATCCAATACAAACAGGCTAGAAGCTTTCTATGTAAATGTATGAGCCCGCGTTGCAATGTCGTACATGCTTTAGACATTTTCAACCCCATGTTTGTTGCTCACACACACACGGTAATGCCCTTCTACTGACAAATGCTCCCATTCAATGCTTCAGGATAGCTAGGTACTATCAAATAGGCAAAAAAACAAAGAGCATTTTTTTTTTAAATTAGAACAATGGTTGGCAACAAATGTTAAGCGTGTTGTATTAATAAAAAATCGACAAAAAAACCAAACCCTATGCATTAGTACCCAAATACGTTCAAATGAATAGAAAAAGATACGTGTGTATGTCGATTGCTTCCGTCATATTTATGCAATTGGTATAATTACACCAACTTGAATTTGTTTCATTTATTGGAAAAAAATCCAATTGGAACGCTGAAATCAACCGGAATGGAATGTTTGTTCCATTCCTTGTTGTTGGAGAGGAGCTCTTCAATAGAAAATAGTATTTTTAAATAAAATGTAACATTCATTGGCAATGTTTTCGAACTAAAAAAAAGGTTCGAACTAAAACAAATGCTGGTTTGTGTTTTTATGGTTTTTTTTTTCTGTTTGAATTTTTGCGTTAAAATGTATTTCTGATGTATTGAATCAGTTTCCAATTGATAATAACAATGTGTTGTAACGATGCAGTTATCTTGTAATGACATTTTTGAAGCATAGTGCGTACATTATTGTTTGCGCAAATTTGCTCAAAATGAAGAAAAGAGAAAAAAAAACATTCAAAGATAATTATTCCTGTACAAAACCATTTCTAGCAGAGGAGAAGTGATTGCTTGGACGAAACCAACCCAAGACGAAGCAGTAAAACAATCGCTATCCCCGTCCCAGAAAGTCAGACGATGGCGACTAGAAACAACTCGCAGATCGTGCAAATGTCTCCGGGCGTAGATCGTAGAGCATTTCTTCGCCAAAGGTTGCGTTGGAGCAATCGCTTGCCACCGATAAAAGCTTGTTTCCCCAGCACTAATGAAAAGATGACATGCATCCCCGCAAGTAGTTGGTTACTGTGTGTGTGTGTGTGTGTGTGCCTGTGTGTGAGTGTTTTTCCTCCCTTATTTCACCCCACCAAGGGCTGCTACTCCACCACAGCCCACACCGCAGTGGTAGAACGGGCAGGGAAAAATAGGCGACTGAAACCTTTTCAAAACAGACGTCTCAAGTGTCTCGAGCGAGCCGAACCGAACCGGGGCGAAAATAAAATAATCAAAGCACCAGAGGCACGAGATTGAAAACAAAAAAACTCCCCGAAACCGAGCAAACGGCAAAGAAAACTCGGGTGGAAACGTTTTAATTTATCTTTCGCACCCCTTTTTTCTGTACATGGTCGCGCTCGCCGCGGAGATAGTTCCTCGTTGACTCAACTAGATTTTTCGTCTATATTATTATAAGGTGTTGTTTTTTTCTCTTCTGCTCCTTCTTGCTCTCGCTCGAGTGCTCCTGCTACCCCCCCCCCCCTTCCGTGGGAGCCATTATCCAGCATCCGCTCCCTGCATCCGCCCGGGCGGCGTCCCAAAAAACGACGAACAAATCTTTGCCGCGGCCCCAGCTAGTGAACCGAAAGTAATTTTCTAAACGGCCATCAAACCAAACGGTTGGAAAACCGGGGGATGCAACGGGGGAAAGGGAGGATGGTAATAAAAATAAATGAATTAAAAAGTAAGGATGGTAAATTAATTGAAACATTTTAAATCTTCGCCCGCGCGCGCGCGCACCGGGACCGCCGCAGCGCTGCGTCTTCGGCAACGAGAATGGGAAAAGTTTTGTGTTAGTTTTGTGCCGTCCGTGCCAGTGTGGCCTTTGCTGCCCTGTGTAGCGAAAGAGATTCCCGAGCAAGTATGTGTCGGTGTGTGGTGTGTGTGTGTGTGTGTGTGTTTTTGATGTTGGAAAGACATCAAGACACATCTTCGGTCCCAAAACCCTACCGCGGGCCAACTTTAGTCACGCCACGTAACAAGTCCCTTTTGTTCGGTTGTTTTTTTTTGGTGTATTTTTCTGTTACCTTTTTTCCAATTTGGTGCGTTATTTTCTTGTTCTTTCTAGTGTTTTCCCCCGTCTCCTCTTTATCACCTAACTAGACACTCGACAGTTCTGTGTGCGACTTTGTTGTACTATTTTTAAATGTATTTTTCGTGTTTCCTTTCTCCGCTTGCGAAGGGACAAGATAAGCTGAAGCGCTTTTTTATTCCTCTCTCTTTTCTCTCTCTCTCTCTCTCTCTCTCTCTCTCTCTCTCTCTCTCTCCTTCTCTCTCTCTTTCTTGTTGATTTGCACAATTTTTGTGCCACTTCGGGACCGAGCCTCCTTCAGCGTGTTATTTGTGTATTTTGTTTTGGCCATTTTAGTTTTTGCTTCCACGATCCCCCCTCCCCCCCTTAGCTCCTTTAGTTGACGGCCAGCAAGCGACGAACGCGCTTCCACGTTCGCTGCCGTATCAACAACTACCGAAAAAACATAAAAAAAAGACTGAACAAAGACTGCAGAAGTCTCTCACACACTCACTCAGCCGGGGGAATAAGTTTGAAAATGAAGCACAAGACGATGCTGCACACCACCCCGCCCGCTGGACAGTAACTTTGCTGACCCGTACACGGCACCTTCGGTAGCCTTCGTAGCCGGGGCAGCAAAACAGGCCACAGGACCGCACCAACCGGGCCTTATGGGACCCCCGGGATCCCGAGGTTTTGTCCGGAACGGGACATGAGTGTCAAAGTTTTTCGCCTAGCACCTTTTCCGCCCTCCTCCTAAGACCACCGCCCCCCCCCCCCCCCCCCCTTTCTTTTGTGTGTTGGAGAGCAAAGTTTTGCCAAGACCATAAGGCCTGCGTCGTTTTGGGCCCGGGAACGAAACAAAACGGGAAGCGCTCAAGCGTGTGGGGACTTACACACGTTTCTTCTTTCTGATGGTTGGTACTACTTCTTCTTCTTCTTCTTCTTCGTCTTCCTCTTCTTATTTCTACCAAGAGTCGCACACACAAAGCAAAAACGGAAGCAACCGAAAGCAAGGAAGGGCATGGAAAAAAAAACACACGCCGCCATCAGGAGCTTATTTGCGCTCAATCTATTCATCACATCACACAAAATTACACACCAACACACACGCGCGCGCGCGCGCCTGCAAGGACACGGGCAACCCGGGTACCGAAGTTGTCGTGTAGATGATAATTTGATAGAGAAATCATTTTCCGTTCAGCATTACTGGGAACTTCGGGAGAAGGTGGGAACGCAGGAATTGCCTGCTTGACTGGCCGTGAAGTTTGTGGAGTTCCCCCCCCTTTCCAGCAAAGGGGACGAGGCGCCATTTCTTTCCCAGAAATGAAGACCTAGTCAAAATGTGTGCCTGTGTGTGTGTGTGATGTTGCTGATACGATGACTTTTTTCGTTTTCCCAAAAATTTCGGAACAGAATTTTAAATCAGCTACAGCGCCCCGGCCTGGATAGGCGCGAAGTGATAGGCACTGTTTCCCAAGCAGAAATAGCTAGCTCAGGTGTAGGACACGGACACTGCTAAGCGCTCCCTGTCAAAATTAGTGCCCGTGTGGGAGGTTGGTTCACCGTTGGGCCGCGAGTACTCCCAACCGTTGCACCACGTAGTAGCCTGAGCTGAGTGCTCGCTAGCTCTCCAGCACAAACATTGGTAACTGCTCGACCAGTGAGGATGTTGCTTGACTTCAGACTTCAGTCTCAACATATTCTGAACTCCAGCAAAGCCTGCGTGCTTGATCAGTGGAGATGTTGCTTGACTTCAGACTTTTTCTCAACATGTTCTGAACTCCAGCAAAATCTTCGTGCTTGATCAGTGGAGATGTTGCTTAAGTTCAGACTTTTTCTCGACATACTCTGAACTCCAGCAAAGCCTTCGTGCTTGATCAGTGGAGATGTTGCTTAACTTCAGACTTTCTCTCGACATACTCTGAACTCCAGCAAAGCCTGCGTGCTTCACCAGTGAAGATGTTGCTTGACTTCAGACTTTTTCTCACCATATTCTGAGCTCCAGCAAAGACAGGCTCCAGGAAAACACATACCCGCCTACTGTCTAATCTATTCCTGTGTTATTATTTCCGATGAAATAATCTTGCCCAACGCTACCAATATCTCACCGCGGGGCCTCTTCAATGCCCGCTGTGGATGGCAGATGGC
This sequence comes from Anopheles arabiensis, assembly GCF_016920715.1. NCBI lineage: Eukaryota > Metazoa > Arthropoda > Insecta > Diptera > Culicidae > Anopheles > Anopheles arabiensis. The sequence continues at coordinate 5,806,859 of NC_053519.1, forward strand.
AGTCCTAAATTGGCCCCGCAGGCTGTGTAAGGGGCACTGACTCCGGGCCAGCGTATCACAGCTCTAAGTACGTTATAAATATGACCTGCTCGTCGCTGTTGACTGCTACTACAAGTCCTTCCCGCGGGCTGTCATCATGCTATCTAGGGGGAAGCAAAAGCAAAAACGACGACCTCGTGATAAGATACAGGTCCTCGGCGAGGAGTCCCTGCACGAAACCATCATCATGGGACCTGTGCTGGAAAATCTGCTTGCTCGTTGCTGAGGAGTTTGCAGTACATTGTACGCTGGCAGGAGACAACGGGACGACATCTTTGTTCCAAGAAGCCCAACTGCGTGTCCAAACATTTTCGCCGAACAAAAAAAAGTTGTGTGTGCCTCTCAGGGGGGTTTTTCGTGAGGGACATCTCATTTGCTCTATCAGTCTCTCTCCCTATCTCTCTCTCTCTCTCTAGCTCTTTTTTTGTCTATCTCCTACCACAAAGACGTAGACACGCTGGGATTCAAGGTCTCGGCCTTCGTGCGTGCGTTGTCCATTCGGGGCCCAGCCCCCGGTGAGTATCAGGTTGCCTCAGCGCTGACAACGCACTGACCACAAAACGAAACCCAAACCAAAGTCAGCCTATGTGTGTGTGTGTGTGTGTGCGTTTGTCTGTGCGTCTGCAATCGGGAATGGAATGTTTTGCGGTTCCAGCTGTGTCCCGATGTGCCACACAGCCTTCTGACACTGGCACATTCCTGACCGAAACTGGTGGTGGCCCGTGTGGTATGTAAATGTGTGTGGGGCAGTGACAGTCCAGTGTGTTCCAAACTGTTGCATGCCTCAAAACCTCGTCTCCCGGGCCGTGGGGGGGGGGGGGGTTGGGAGGTTGGTGCAGGGTTTTGGGATTACAATTACCATCATCCCCGAAACGACACCGCACACACTGCCACCACCGCCATGCCGCGGAGTTGCGTTGCGGCCAGCAACTTTGCCTAGAATTGATATCATCGAAGCACCGGGGCCGGGCGCATTGATTTCGGCCTCGCCGCAACCGAAACTTTGACTTTGATGCGGTTGCCAAGTTTCACCCGTACGACGTACGGGGAGACGTGGGGAAGGTGGACTTTCTTGGTCGGCTAGCGGAGGGGGGAGCCGTTTCCCTCTTCTACTTTCGGTCGATAGTCGTTGTCATTAGCATTCTCGTGCACAGCTAAAACCGGAATCCGGATCGCTCAGTTATCATTATCGAGGCAAGCCACGAAATTGAAGGGACACACACACACACACAGGGCTTGAGAGCATTATTTTGGAGCAGCATCGGCACGCAACGTCCGCAATGGCGGTGGGCTCAAAGTGTGGGAATTTTGTTTTTCAAAAAAACGCAACAGTTTTCCTTCTGCAAGCATCCAAAGGCAAGCCTTTTCCAACCGCTGAGATTGTTGGGGGGGCTGGAAAACATCTGGCAAAATTTCACATGCCGCCTCCAGTCAGGACGCGAGAAAGGTGCGTGTGTGTGTGTGTGTGTGTGGGAGCAGTTTAAATTAATTTTTGATTACCCGCCTTTAATCGCATTACCTTTAGCACGCGGGACTGTGCAGCAGCAGCAGCAGCGGCAGCCGTGCTACAACCGTGCGCACAAATGACCCTACAAAGCCCGGTGTGCGGGAGGGGTTTTGAGCGGGGGGGGATTTGGGGCTTTGTATCCGCAAATCGACACCGCGGGGCGTGCTAGATCAATTGTAAAGGTAGAAAACGATAATTATACTTTTCCCCTTCCCATGCATGTGTGTGTGTGTGTGTGTGTGTGTGTGTGTGTGTGTGTGTGTGTGTGTGTGTGTGTGTGTGCTGTCCAGTTTAATGTTGCCGGCACGGCACGGGCGGTAATAAGGAACACTTAATCGACGTTATTAATTACGCCCCGTTGCAGTGGGGCGATGGGCCGGCCAGGTTCGTCGCTTGCTCCGAGCTTCCCTGCGCAAAAAAAAAAAAGCATATCGCACACCCGATTGTTACGCTCGGCCCGTACCTTTCTCCCGCGTGTGGAGTAGCGGGGGGGGGGGGGTGTGGAGGGTTGCTTTCGGGTTTGGGGAGTGTTCTTCCACTTCCACTCCGAACCCGTCCGTTGCTACAGTTTTCGAGGTTAATTATCGTCAGCTGGTGTAGCTCCGGCGTCGGGCGTCCGATCATTTTGGGGGCACACGCGACCAAAACCCCCTTGCCTGTTCCCTGATGAAGCGATGAAGAAATCTATTTCACTATCTCTCTCTCTCTCTCTCTCTCTCTCGCTCACTCTCTCTCTCTCACTCTTCCCCACAAAGCGACCTCAATTCGAGCGGGCAAGCGGCATCGACACTGGACGAACCGGAACCGAAACCACACAAAAATGTGTCTCCCGTATAAGCATTCGCATAAATATTTTGGTTTTATTTTATGCAGCACTTCTCCTCCTATGCCCTCTCCCTTCCACCCACGAATGCGACAACGCGCTCGCGCTCAAAAAGGGACAGCGGCAAGCGACGAACGGGCGCAAGAAAGCGAGCCTCAGCATAATTTACCTATCTCAGTGTGTGTGTGTGTGTGTGTATTTTTTTATCAATTCACCATTACGCCGGTGGAATTGATTACCATTCCGAAGGAGGACCTGCTTGCCTATCTCACTTCTCCGAAGCACACACACACACACACGCAAACGCATTTTGGGGCTTCTGCTGCCCGATTTACATATTCTAGCGGACGCACGCGCTACGTTTCACGCCACCCGCCGGGGCAAAGGGGAGGAGAGCGCACCATAATGCTCGCGCCCGCCCCTCTCCCGCAGGACCCCGCAGCCGTATTGCGTATGTAAATTTTCCGGCAAAGCTAATAGCAACGCAAACAAATCATTTGCGCTGGCGACGCGGCAGCCCCCGAAAGGAAGGTCATCACGGTTTGACGCCGAGCCGAGCCCCGAGCCTGCGAAGGTGTCGCTTCCAGGGTGTCGCGCGTACGACGGTGCTCCCAGGGTGTGAGCAGTGCTGGAACTGTAAATTGTAACACTCACGGGGAAAGATACGGCTGCTGCTGCTTGTTGGTGCTCGTTAGACAATGCCCCAACGGGGCCAGAATTAACGCACCGAACCCCTGTTCCCCGGTTCCCTTCCTTGCCGGGCTGTCCCATCCTGGTCGAGAGTGGGAGCCAATCAATTAAATTTATTGATAGATGAAAATTGACAGCCTTTGCCACCCTTTCGGTGGTACGTACGGTGCGGCGGCGAAGAGGAGTCGGTCGTGTAATTCAATCTCACACTTCAATTGACTTTTGACCGGCCGGACCCCGGGATGAAGATGAGAAGCCAAACCAATAGACCAATCCCGATTGGCATTACACACACACACACAGACACACACACATGCACACACAAGGAGCGAAAGCCAAGAGCTGCAGACACCGGGACCGCAGACTTTTGCAAACGGGATCATGAGCCCATGAGCATGAACCATTCGGGTCCGGTTCCTGGTGTCCCGTGTCCAAGCGACCACCTACAACCACCAACCAGTGGGGGGGGGGAAAGGGGAGAAAGAGGAAGAAGCGGGGAATGGTTAAAAACCACAAAAGTCCTATGCACAAGCCCCGAGAAGACTGCAATTCCTGGGATGCTTCCTGAGAGGAACATTTTCCAACCACAACCAGCATGTTCGTGCCTGTGTGCGTGTGTGTGTGTGTGTGTGTGTGTGTAATCCTAGTTTCCGGTGTAGCTCGGAGTGCTTGGACATTGGAAGGGCACACAGGAGAAGAAGAATAAGAAGAAGAAGAAAAAATCGATAAGCGAAGGCCCAGACCTCCAAGACACCGACCTCCGAAGCTCCACAGACATTTTGGACAAGGGTTTTGGGACGGAATCAAACCGCAGCTCTCCAACAAAAAAAAAAAAAAACGTAACGGTTTATAGAGGAGAGATGGGGCTCCCTGAGATTGCAGGGGGGGGGGGGGGGGTATTGGAGGAAGGGTACCAACGCACGTGAAGCGAAACTGTCGCCCAATGTGACGAAGGTTTTTCGGCGAGTAGTTGTAGTCGGCGGGTGAGTGAGCAGGTCCTGGCCGTTGAAAGCAGAACTGACAGCTGCTCCCCGTGCCAGCCCTACGCGCACCAAAACCAACCAACCTCACCACAACGTCTTACACACACACACACACACACATCTCTTGAATCTCCTGGAGTGTCCTCCGCTTCAATATTATGTTCTCGAGCATGTTTTTATTTCGGGGTCCTTTTTTGTCTGCCTGTGTGTGTGTGTGTGTGTGTGTGGCCGTTGTTGCGTGGCGTCCTTGTTACGTGCTACGTGCACGATGGCACCTGATAGTGTGCAGATAGTGTGCCTTAGTGTGTGTAGCGTCCGCTTCCTTCCCCGCCACCGGTAGCGTTCAATAAGATTAAGATATATGAGGCATATCGGAGCGCCACCCCTCGCAGGAGGTAGTAACAAAAAAAAAAAAAAAGGCAACCAAGCAAGCAAGCCTGCAAGAAGTAGGCGAGCTTCTCCAAGAAGAAGAAGAAGAAAAAACCGCAGTGGCCATGCGACGACCCATAACATAACCGGTAAGCCGTTTCAGATAATGCTTGCCACCTAGGTCAACCGTGTTATTAGCCTCCGGGACGGTACATTGGTGGTGGGGGTGAGGGTGGGGAGGAGTTAGAAGCGCACCGAGATGACAAGATGCCAAGCCGCTGGCCCCTTTGGTGGCAGCGCAGTACGGGGCCTGCTCGCAATCACATACGGGCGCAGAAAGGCAAGATGCTGACGACCAAAGAACAAGCAGAAGAAGAAGAAGAAAAAAACGACAACAACATGCCCCCCCCCCCCCACAGCACAGTGCAGGCTACACAGGCATTACTTTATCTATCCCTGATCAGGCAAAATATTACCTCGTATATCCTTCGGGCGGACCAGTGTGTGTGAGTGTCCTCAGCACCAAAACGTATCTAAAATCACACAACGAAACCCAACGCCCCCCCGCCCCCCCCCCCCCCCCTGTCCATCCTCTGCAACGAGGTGGAGGTGGGAGGCGAGCAGCAGCAAGAAGAAAGTATCCTTTGCTTGCAGTAGTAGCGGCGCACTAATAAGAAACAGAAGGGAGGGCAGCCGGCAGCAACCGCAGCGCCCAAATAAACGTCGTTAAAATTTACAACCTTCCACCACCGCCGGCGCCGAATAACGACGCCCACGGACGCAGAAAACAACCATCCACAATGACACAACACAACAAATATCACACATACACACACGTGCATGTAGTATCATGAATACAGTGCCACGAGATGTGGAGCACTGCGGCGACGACGACGACGACGAGGACGCGATGACAACGACGATGCGACATCATTAAGGGGAACTCCAAGGCATCACGAGCCGGTTCGCAACACATTTGCCTTTCGAGAGAGACCCCCCACCCTTCACTGCTATTCCCAAAGATGGCCTCGGACTGTAACAGTTTCGTTCGGTGCTTCGTTTCGTGCTTTCTTTCTGTGCGGGAGCCTCCAGGAGTCACTAGCGACGCCTAGAGACTGCCTTAAAGCACCTTGTGCTGTGCGTGTGTGTGTGTGTTTGTTTGTGTTTGTCACAGAAAATGTAAAGGTTTTCGCCTCACTATCACACATGTGTAGCACACACACAGTCACACACACGCCTTCATATACCACTACTAAATGGAACACCTCACGCCGCTTTTCGCCCGTGCTTTCGCCCGCGCGGCTCCTTTGATTACTAACAGGGACAACAGTGGTAGTGGCCCTGCTGGCGCAGAACTTTTGGCGCTTCCCAGCGTGAACGTTTTGCGTGTTGGGCGCACAGGGATAAACAAAACAAAAAAAAAACCCCAAAATAACATAAACTACAATGCCCTCGGGGACGCTTTCCGTGGAGTGGTGGCAGTGGAAATTGGTCCACTGCGTTTGTGTGTGTGTGTGTGTGTGTTGTCGCAGTCTATCGCAGCGAAAGGCTCATTATCTGGCTTCTTAATAGTTTCTTCGGCGAGCAGAGCGCACCAGCGCACCAGCTATCCGTGACGAGCGGTCGTTCAAGGATCGCCCCGCCCCGAGCTTTCACCAATCGGCTCACCAAAAAGGACCCGCGGGCGGCCGCCCGCGGAGTCATGCCAGTTTGTTGCTTGGGCCAGTATTGCCCCCCCCCCCCTGAGCGCACATCGGCAGCAAATCCTCGCCACACGGAGCCACGCCACAGCTGCAGGATCTGTGTGCTTTATCTGTGGAATGGTCCCGTGCCGTGTTTGCGGGATCGCCGGAATGGCCCACGGGGCTGCTAATGAGCAGCGGCCATAAAACTGGACTCTCCACCCCCCCCCTCTCCTCCTTCCCCCGGAAGCTTATCGTGCGCAGTGATGACGCTCTCGGACACACAGCTAGGTGCGTGTGTGTCTAGCATCAGAAATCGATCCACCGACTGGCAGAATATCCAAGCCGGAGAATGTCGTCTTCTTGACGCACCGGTTCGCAGGTCAAAGGTCACACGGGCCCTCGATTGTGGGCAAATATGTCCATGAAGACCAAGACTGCTCCACACACACACACACACACACTGCACCCGGGCGGAGAGAAAGTCCCGGCCGGGCCACGCCATTCCTCCCAGCAAATGGGTTCGGCGTCGCGCACCTTCCAGGGCTGAGGTGGAAATCGATTATCATAATTAATAGTTGGCTGCGTAGCGCCCTGGGCCCTCGAGGGCTGGAGCGCTGTGTCGGACAGGACGGACCACAGTAATAATAATACTGCCGTGCACTGTGTGTTTGTGTGTGTGTGTGTGTGCGCGGGCGGGCAAACCGAGGCCCTAATCCCTCCGGACGCAAAGATCAGTTGCACCGGGCGGCAGTAGCTTCCGCCGCGGCGGTCTCGCCAGCCTTGCGACGCAAGCAGTACATTATTTTTTCGCCACACGCTGACATTTACAGCTTACGACCGGCTGCAGTGCACACCGCGGACCGCGGATTCAATTTGTTCTACATTTTTTTCACACCGCATTACTGTCTCGCGGCCCGTCGGATGCCGCATGGGTTTCTGTTGGGTTTTGTATGGGTAGTTGGATTCTTCGGGCGTTTTGTCTGCGCTGTGCGGTAGGGTGACGTGTAGTGTGCACCACTCACACACACACACACACACACACACACACACCGATTGATGTGTGCAAGCAATGAAGAACGGTGTCGTTGTGGTTGTGGGGAGGCAGCCGTTTTTTTGACGCCGTTAAGTTGAAACCAACATTCTCGCATCGGCAGTGAGGTAGCGTAGAGAGCACAAGCACCGAATCACACACGCTCGTGATGAAGCGAGCTGATGGTACTTGTTGGTGACGCGGCGATACAAGTAAGCAGACAGCCAGAAGCGAAAGAAAGAGGGCGCCCGAGCAGCAGCAGCAGCAGCAGTAATAACAGCGACAAAACACACTTCAGTGGCTCCGGCGGGCTGAAGTGAGCTGATTGAGTGTGAGCGAGTACCGTACGGCGGGCCACGCGCACCTGACCTGAAGCAGCGTGGATGGGACCGCAGAGCGAGAGAGAGAGAGAGAGAGAGAGCGAGAATGCGAAATTGTTCAGTCTCGATCAAACAATCAATTCGAGCCCGAATTTCAGCACCGCTCGAGCGAGACTCGCTCATTACTTGAACTCTCTATCCCTGTCTGTAAACGAACGAAGGCAACACTAAGTACCCCAAATCGGGGTTTCACAACAGCAAAATTGCCCACTCACCGCGAAAGACCTGCGGACGAGTGCCAATTGGTAATCCGGGGGCAACCGTCTGCGTCTTGTTTTGGGCTCTGCAGTATCCGCTGCCTGCGATTTTCTGTCTGCAAGCGATGTAAAATAAGCGACTCATTAGCTTTGGCGAAGGACTGCTTGATGTCCGCGAGAAACACACACACACACACACACACACACATTTAAGCCAAAAAACAGCGCGCAGTAGACACTAATTGTACAATATCTTTGTGTTCTTATCTCCTACTCCTAGGTACGTGTACTGGATGAGGTGTGGGATTACTGGGAAGCATCGCTGGAGCACGCCCCGGACGTCTGTAACCGAAGGGTGAGAGTAAAGCGCCACATACTCTGCAAGCAAAACGAGAGCACTCGTCTCGGACGTCTTGCGAGTGGCTGCCGTCTAATGCACTGCACAAATCATAACCGTAACTGTACCTGCGCCCAGAGCAGAGCTAGCCGGGATCTCGTCACCGGATCTGAGACACATTCCAGCAGAGGGTAATGAATGCTTAATGTGACCAACGGGGTCTCGCCAGCCCAAGGCAGTGATAGTAGGCACCGCAAAACAGGAAGCCGTACCGGTTTTTCTTTTTTTTTTTTCGAATGTAAAGAAGCGCATGAAATTGCAGCGCCCTGGTGCGGTTTGCGGTTCTGCTGCTGCTGAAGCCCTTCCACGACGCGACAGATTGGCCAATCGAGATGAAATTGGCTTGTAGTAATGATGTGATAGCGGCTGCAAACCCCCCCCCCCCCCGAACAAACGAAACAAAAACACCAACCGCGCCGCCATCTTGTTTGTTGGAGGGTTTCTTTCAGCACGCTCTGCCTTCTGTGCCTTCGTTTTTGTCGTCATCGTCGTCGTCGTTGCTGCTGCTGTTGTAACGACTTACTTGTGGGCTCTATCAAATCTGGTACACCAGAAACACGCTAAGAAACGATATCTGGTCCTAGCTACGGCAGCACACCGCAAGAAGAGCGGCACTGCCCGTGTCGAGGGGTGATAATAACACTTACCGACACGGGACTGGGTCGACGACAACGACGGAAAAAAGGAGCAAGCACACGCAAGAGCGCATCGAACCAATGATCATGAAGCATGAAAATATTTATTGTCGCCTTCAGGCATCACCACTGCTGCTTGGGGGGGGCACTACTGGGCGGCCGAGCGACGGTCCGAAAGGTCCTGCAGCAAAAGGGAGGGCTGCACAACATCATCGTAGCGTGCATTTACTTTTACTGCCGAGACAGTTTTGCTGGCCGGGCCCAGAATTTGCACAAAGTAGCAGCCCCGGTCTGCGGTGCCCCTTGAACCGTCGCCGCCCCCGAAGGCGAAACTGCTCCCCGGAGCTTTCTACATCGTTTGCATCGCAATCTCCCTTTCACTCTGTGTGTGTGTGTGTGTCTCGGTGGGTGGATGTCTTCGTTTCGTCTTCGTTTGCAATATTGAAGACGACACTCGGGACCCTCGCACACACATACACACAGAGGGACACAAGAAGCAGCCGCTCGTGGAGGCACCAACCAGGATAAAGGACGCAACCGTGTGTTGTATCCTTCGTGCCAGGCTAAATAGCGCCCCATGCGCCCTACTACCAGCCTGTGCTCGGTCTGGTCTGGCCGGTCTGGTAAGATTTATCACCGAGGCAAATCGTCACGTTGATGAACCAAGCGAGCGCCCGCTAGCTCCTCGATGTCACCGGGATAGCGAAAGCGCGCCACAGCGCCCGCTGCAAATGTCTTCTTCGCCCACTCTGCATGGTCTGGGCGGGTTGTTGTTTTTGGCATTGCCCTGCGCTCGTACCACAATTCTTTGTGGCCAGACCGCTGCGAACCCGGGGAGGCATCAGCTCAGCTGATGGGCAAGATAAGCGTAAGTGCAAGTTTGACAACATGCACATCTTCACTGACGCTTGATACGCTGCAGACGACCGGGCACAATCTCAGCACTTTGTGTCTATGTGGCTGTGGCTGTGTGTGTGTGTGTGTGTATGTTGGAATAGCGAATGTAATCCGTGGACGTGGGTTATCTAGTCGCAATACGTTCCAGCTTTTTTTTCCCCCATTCAACGACAAACACCGAAACCCTAATGCAATCCGGCGATGTCCCTTAAGTCGTCACTAGTTTTATGTTATGCTTTAGATTCGGGCTTTCGTTAAAGCTGGTGCCTCACTCCAAAAAATGTGTGTCTGTATATATTTGAGACACTTTATCTTCATCTTGGGGTGTTCGGGGTGGTCCTCGTGGTCCTTTTTTTTCCTGTTTCTCGCGCTTGCCGCAACAGAAATTGATTCAGGTTTTGGAACACTTGTGTTTTTTCTTGTAGGTTCTGCTTCTTCCACCGTCGGTCCCTCTTATTTCTTAAGTACTGTCGCACTCCCAAGACGTGCTCCGACTGCAATCCTTAACGATATCCCCGCCAACACCGAGCTCCGCTCGATGACAACGGATTTGAGAAGATGTTTTTTTTTTTTTATTTTTAGTTGTTTGTGATGGTGCTGGTGTACATTGGTCCCAGCACTCCTTTTTTTTTTTTTTTGGTGAGCGAACATTTTCGAGTGACTCAAAGAACTCGATAAACCAAAACTGAAGTTGTAGTTTGTTGGGAACCGGCGACCTCGCCATTAAACCGTTCTGGCGTACCATCTGGCCCCTCGCGAAACGGTACCGGCCCGCGGCGTGGGGAGATAGCGCAAACGAAGAATTGGTCCAGCATCCTGCCACCTGAACCGTAATCACACACACACACACATACACACGCACGAATGATCACAGCATCAACAACAGAAGGAGAAAAAAACAGGTTCTTGCTGTATCGCCCCAAGTAATACGGTTCCATTCACCAGGCCAACTCCAACCGCTCCAGCTCCTTCCTCTCTATCCCCCCCCTCCGCCCCTCCTGTATCATATCTTGCAACCGAATCGGAAGGAGATGTGAAATTATGACAATTGATGGGCAAAATGGGCCGCCCCGGCTACTCCGTGCAACTGGAAGAGAGCCGGACGAGCATCACGGTGCAGCAGTAGGGAGAGCAGTAGGGCGGGGAAACAGCATCCTTCCCGCGGACCGCGTGGCGTGGTGTGCAGTGGGGTGGTAATGATTGGGAGGGCAGCCCGGACCGGTTTTGTCCCCGGGATCGGCACGAAACGGCGGCGAAAAAGCGTGGACCAAAGTACCGCCCCCTGGGGCCCCAAGGTGAGGAAGGTTCGTCGTTTCTGCTGAATGAGGCAGCAGCGAAACAGAAGAAGAAGGAAAAAAAAACCTTCCCGTAGACCATTATCGTGGCGGGCAACATGTAATCAACAGGATGCAGGTTATTTTAATTTTCCCTTCCAACCTGATTTCAAGCTCGGTGTCGTGTGTGTGTGTGTGTGTGTGTGTGTGTGTGTGTGTTTGTGTTGCATTTTTTTGTTGTCTTTTCTTCTTCCTCTGCTTTGCGCTTCGCGTTCGCCCTGAGGCCGTCCGGACGGGCGTCCAGGTGCACTCCAACTCCACTGGACCCGAGCGATGCACTCGCGATCCGCACTTTGGCTTCTTTGTGGTTTTTGTCGTTGTGGTTGTTGTATTATTTCTCGCGCGACAGGGCAGCGATACAAGTGTGTCAAACCGGCTACAAGGGAAGAAGGGAAGGGGGGGGGCGAACGAGTCGCTTTACATGCTGTCAGCGGTTGATGTAGTGCCCACTCTTGCAGCTAATGACACTTTCTCGGCGTGTACACCGTTTGAGGTTAGGTGTATCATGTGTGGTTTTTTTTTGTTTTTTTTGGGTCGTTCAAATAGTCGCCTTCTCTCCATAAAATACCTCTCCAACTACCTGACTCGACATCGAGATGCGATTTAATTCAGATCAGATTGTCTCAGGTTTCCCAAAAAAAAAAAAAAAAAACTTCAGGTCCTATGGCCCGCGTCAAGTGCACCGCAGCACAGGTTCTCAGATCCTAGCTCAGATTCCGAAACGAATTGTCTGATGCCTTCTACCACAACCATACCATCCATAACCTCAGCAACAATAGCACCCTACCCGACAGCAACTACCAAAAGGGAAAAAAAAACGAAAGACTCATCTTGATCTATTCGACAACTTTATTTCGAATCAAATTCCAGTTTTCATCTTTGAGCACAACAGAGGAGAGAGAGAGAGAGAGAGGAAAAAGGCCCAACCGAAACTAATTGCTAGAATCGAATCAGGGAACCCGTCCGACACTAGCGTTCATTGATTCATCCTCCACGGGATCTACGCGGGTTCACATTATTTCCAAAATTGTTGTCCGATTCCCTTCTGGTGGCCTTTTCCCGTTCCCCGGTACCTTTCGGGACCGCAAACTCGGTGGCTGACCTGTGTGTCCCATTGCGCGTGATCATGCATTCTCCCAAACACACACACACACGCACAGGTTGGGAGAAGAAGGACACAACAAATCGGAGCAAAGACATCGGAGCCAAACCAGGGGTCTGATTACACAGTGTCCCTAGGAGAGGAGGCGCAAGGCGAACTTGGGAGTTACAATAACAGAGTAACGAAGGCAACAAGAACAGGCAGCAAAAGGCAACAACAGAAAGGGCACAGACACACACACACACACGACCCAGAGCGCAAGACTTTTACCACCTGCCAGAAGTTCTCACAGTCGCTCGCTCCGGGCACCGGGGCTGGGAAGCAGCGAAAAGGGGCAATCTGATGCGGCAATCTTCGGTGATTGCTGATACTGCTGATGGTGGTGGCCAGTGGTGGCCGTGCAGTGTGTGTGTGCAGCAGAGGGAAGGTTAAAAAAAAAAACAGAAAAAAGAGGAAACTAAAGTCAACCGGAGCGCGGAGGGACGGCGGCGCGCAAAACGCGATCGAAACGCGATCGAAAGGAAGCAGTAAAACATAAGAAAGGTTTAGTGGAAGCGGGAGGGGGAGAGGCAAGGGGCACAAAGGGGGGTGCGTAATGTATAAAAGGGCCACAGCCACAGCATCCCTGCCCCCCCCCCCCCTTTCGGGGCAACGGCGGCGATGAAGAGATGCTTGATGATGGACGCCCGTGATGGACGCGATTGACTCGTTGCACTCTTGTTGCCCTCGGCGGTTAACGAAGAACCGCATGCAGGAGGGAGAGGAGGGGACCCGACGCGTCGTAGCCACGCGCAAGACCTGTTCGGCGGGATTGCGATCGTACGCGCGCGCCCTTACACGCTGCGTTAGCGCGAGCAAGAAGGCACAGGAAGCTGGCTCGTGGAAGATGGACGCAGGAGAGAGAGAGAGAGAGAGAGCGCATCGGCAGGATTCTCCTCCCCCCCGTCGCAGGCCTTCATAATCATAAAGCAGGAAAGGCTTATACCTGCGTGAGGCACCATCGGACGGTAAGCGGGAGCGCGCGCGCGCGAGAGAGAGAGAGAGATTGAAATAAAAGGGAGATAAAAAAAACCAAAGGTAGAAATTAGTGCGCAGCGGAAACCGGTGGCAGAAGCAGCAGCAGCAGCAGCAGCAAAAAACAACAACAACAACAACAGCACCGAGAAGAACGAAAACGAATTAAAAGTGATGATGCGAGTCGACGCAGGGTGTGTGTGTGTGTGTTTTGTGTGTCTGAGAGAGAGATGCTGCGGTTGGGAAACCGAAATGCGATCGGGACAAAATGTGATCATAAAAATCAAGAGCACACACCGGTTTTGCGGCGTGCCCGGGCTGGGAGAACGAGCAGAAACCAGAGGAGCTAGGTTATGAGACCTCAGGGAATGGGTTCCTGTCAGTTGGTTATTTTGTGGCTCCTCTTGTGTGTGTGAGTATTATTATTATTATTTTTTTTTTTTTGCTGCCCTATTCGACTTTTGGGGATGGTGGGGCTTCTACTGTGGGCTTCATTTGCTTCGTGTGCCGAATATGTTTCTTCTTTAATTTTGTGTGTGATGTCCGTGTTCGCACAAACGTCATCCCAGTTTTACGCTGGGCCGTACGAGCACCGAGCCTTTTGGACACCTTCTCGGGCCACTTGAAAAGACGCCAAGCGAGCGGCCAAAGGCAACAAACGAACTTCAACTCTTACTACACTCAATATTAGTGCGCTGCGCGTCCTACGGAGCCCGAGAGCCCCTGCCAGCCTGATTAGGCGGCTGCCTAACCCGACCGTCCAGGCGTATCACTTCCACCCATTTCCGGGACGAATTAAACCATTTAAAAACTCATCGTTTTTGGGGGTGATTAGCAACAAAAAAAAAAAACAAGTTGTCACAGCACACAGAGCAGTGCGCGGCTGTGCGGCCTCCTCTCCAAAACGGCTCCTCGGAGAGCAGGATGCATGCATTAAATTGCCCGCGAGGCTAATTTCTTTCTCTGTCCGCTGGCCGTGGAAGCTTCCCCCGTTGCATCCCCCCCCCCCCCTACTTTGTCGTATTATTTTATCTTATTATTATAGCTCTCCAGCCATCTCATCTCGTCGTTTTTTGTGTGTATTGCTTGGTCGTTTTTCGAGATCGCAGCACGCCTGCCAGTCCACTGCTGCTGCTGCTGCGGGTCTTGTTATTATCGTCGTCGTCGTCGTCGTCCTCCTCATCATCATCATCATCGGTAACAACCGGGCGACGCTTCGCATAGAAAATGGCACCCGAAAGGAAGCCGTACACACGCGAATGGCCCGGATTCGCTGCGTGCGTGTGTGTAGCACGTCGCGCGCGCACACACCACAAATCGAAAGGCAATCATCTCCCGGGGTGCTCCGGGTTAAGTGTGTATGTTGTGATCTCCTGCCTTGTCTCTCTGTGTGTGTGTGTGTGTGTGTGTGTGTGTGTGTTTTTCCTCTGGTGGTGGCTCGTTTTTTTTTTGTTTGCTGTTGCTCCTCTCCTTTCCTTTTAACCGTTGTTATTATGCTGCCCTCTTCAGCTCAGCTCGTTTCCCAGCGGCGTTCCCGGGCGACGGAGCCACCGGCATTAAAACGCAAACGGAAAGCCCTCGCCAAACCTTTCCCCCCCCCCCCCCCCCCGATGGGTCGCCGAGGTCCGGTGATGATGAGTTTTGGTTCCCGCCCGTTTCCACCTTCCCTCCCCTCGCCACCAAACCGCTCCAGGGTTGTGATGTGAGAGTGTTTGTCTTTAATTTAATCGCAGCTCTCACATTTGGCCATCCGACAGCGCCGCTCGTTTTTTGTTTTGTGTTTCTGCACTTTCAAAGTTGTTATTTTTTCTTTCCAGGACACACACTCACACACACACACGCGTAACGATTGGTTTTTGGGGCACTTGAAGGGTTTCTGGCTCGAATTCGTGTCCTTTTTTTTTTTTTTTTGGCTCGCTGGAAGGCCAAACCGCCTACCCGATAGCCCGTTCACGCGTCGTGTAACGGGTGGAATGCACTTTTGAAAGGCTTCCCACCAAAAAGGAGCCTGTGGGCAAGCGGCAAGGGGAAGTGCGCGTGCGAGATAAGCCGCCAACGCGGTACCAAACGTTTTGGCGTCGGTAGCGGATGCGGTAGCGCCGCAACAAGATCAAGCAACACCGACACGATGTGTCACACAGATCATACGACGCAGGCAAAACACGCATTACAAGCGATCTATGAAAGTAACGCCCGATAACGGAGATAACGTGCGCTACATTGATTGGTGCAGGCCGCACCGGGATACTCGCAGCGCTGCAAATTAGCGAGCAGCGAGCACTATGGGGAGCGGGCGGTCATTATCAAGCAAATTGCAATTATTTCATTTAAAAACACTCTTTGAGAAAAGAAACTATTATGGCACATTATTTAGTTGATTAAGGTTCAAAATCTCGGTTTTATTTATTTAACGATGTTGAAGTCTTAGAGACAACGTGAGAAAACTAATAGCTTCCCAAACATCGAACAAAAAATGACAAATTTTAAGAAAAGTTTAACCAAACTAAAAACAAACTACTCGATACATTTTTTAAACATTTTTGAATGACATCGTCATTGCTCATTGCTTTTTTATGTGTTTATGTGTTTATGCTATTTTTTAGTGACGCCACTTTTTGCAAGATTTTGCTGAAAGTCATAACCTTTTTTTTTTTTTTTTTTTTTTTTTTTTTTTTTTTTTTTTTTTTTGTTAACGAAGAGTGAGCATATTCCATCCCCCTCTCCGACTCACCCAACTCGACCGGTACGCTTGTGGTGCGTATTACTTCATGCGGAGTCGTGTGTGCGGTTGCACCCTGGGTCACGACGCATCTTCTGCGGCGATCTGGTCTGATGATTCTGCTTATTACGCTGCTTACCGTGGTGCGACGCGGTCCCTTTGGTCCTATCGCCCACGCTTCGGGTGGGCAATGGGGGGTCGGCATCGTTGGTCACCACTCCAAGCACGTAAGGCAGTTCTCCTGAAACGTGATTTGGATAGAGGAAACAAGAAAAAGGAGAAAGAGATAGAAGAAAGCTGAAAATAGATGAGAGAAGAGAAAAAGAAAGCTGGAAAGAAACGAAAATAAATAAAAGATTAATAACTTTCCAGCTTACGGTGGCCCTTGCGGTGCGGGTTGTTGCCGTGCCGCATGGCCTGAGGACCACCATTTGCGTCCCTCGCCCGCCGTCTGGCCCGCCTGCGTCGCCTTGCCGTTGGTGGACGCTCAACATCCCATCTCGCTTGGAGAGTGGAGAAGATTGTCCTGGCGGCGGCGCGGACGGCCTCCCACGTATCGCTGCGGGCGCACATTTCCGAGACGATGTTTTCCATTGTTACTCGGGAATGGCACCGCTGCTGCATCTCGTTCCGGATCCGATCGAACCGTGGACAGTGGAACAGCACGTGTTCAACGTCTTCCACGGCGTCCCCACATTCGGGGCAGTTGGGCGAGCCTTCCAGGATGCCTTTCTCGACGAAATAGGAGCGCAAGAACCCGTGCCCCGTGAGGAGCTGGGTGAGGAAAAAGTCGACTTCCCCATGCTTGCGGCTGACCCAGAGATTAATGTCTGGAATCAGCCTCCTCGTCTTCAGTCCTGGTGCTCCTGGTTGCCCTGCACCCGTTGTCCACTGGTCCTGCCAGCGCCTCATCGTCTCCTCCCGTTGCCGCTTTCGTATGTCCGATTGAACACCACCACTCGCTACCTTTTCGTCGTGGCAGCGGATATCCTCCTGCATGAGGAGGACTAACGGGGTGGTGTTGGCAACAACGCAAGCGGCATCATAAGAAACGGTCTGGAAGGCGCTGGCGACTCGGAGAGCCCCCGGTCGATGCGCCCTTTGGACCGATTTGCGATGGGTCTCCTTGTCGAGCACCCATCGCCCCCAGGTGGCAACTCCGTATCGGATGATACTGTTGCCGACGTTTACGAGCTGTCTCCTACTGCGGCTCTTAGGACCACGCTTATTCGGCATCAGGCAGGTCAAGGCATTCGTAATCCGTGAAGCCTTATTGACCACCCTCTCCAGATGCCGGCTGTGGTGCTGTTTGCGGCAGAGGTCCACTCCCAGGTACTTCAGCGTTTCCGTGGATTGGATCGAGTGACCGCCCGCTTGAAGCTCTGCGAGCTGCGGGACATGATGGGTACAAAAGATCATGAACCCGGTCTTTTGGTGGGCAAGTTCCAAACCGACTCCTTGCAGCCACCGCTCGATCCTCTCCAGGTTAGCCGTTGCTAATGCGCTGACCTGTTCCGTGGTCCTTCCCAAAAATGTGAAGGCCACGTCGTCAGCGAACCCGATGATGTCCGCTCGTAGTCCTTCGAGCGGCAAGCGGAGTAGGTCGTCGTACATGACGTTCCAAAGTGTTGGTCCTAGAACCGAACCCTGAGGAACGCCAGCAGATACAGTCCTCGACACTATTCCTTCATCCGTATCGTAGTGGAGCGTTCGGCCAATGAAATAGTTCCGCAGCAACGCCTGCAAATAAGGCGGAGTGTTTTTACGCTGCAGAGCTTGGCCGATCGCTGTCCAGTTTGCCGAGTTAAAGGCATTCCGGACGTCCACCGTTACCACCGCACAGAGACGATCCCCCTTTCGCTTTTTGTCTAGAGCGACTTTACCATTGTCCATCACCCGAGTGATGGCATCAACGGTTGAACGCCCTTTACGGAAACCGTACTGGGCGTCCGAAAGTCCCCCGGTCGACTCCAGATGGGTTGTCAGCCTCCGCTGAATCAACCGCTCTAATATTTTCCCCAGCACACTCAGCAAACAAATTGGCCGGTATGACGAGGGCTCCCCAGGTGGTTTTCCCGACTTGGTAAGCAGCACCAGTTGTTGCCGCTTCCATGCGTCGGGAAAAGTGCCTGCCTCCAGTAGCTGCTTGTAGCTTTTGGCAAAAACTTCCGGAAAAGCCAGAATTGCCGCAGCTGCAGCCATATTTGGAATATTGTCGTCCCCCGGAGCTTTCTTGGGGTTGAGTGAGCGGGCAATTTCCTTCAACTCTTCCGCCAACTCCTCCTCCGAGACCGGATCCTGTGGATCCTCACCTACTTCCGTCTCGGGCCACTCCATCGGGGGACGATCGGGAAAGAGCTCATTCACGATGAACTGGAGCTTATTGGCATCCCGTTCCATCGGAACCCGAGCTCCTTCCCACTGCTGCTTGCGGATTTGGTAAGCAGGGCCAAAGCCGTGCGGTTCCAATTGTTCCGGCAGATCCTGCTTGTGTTGGTCCTTGCTGAGCTTGATGGCCCGTTCCAGGGCAGCGCGTGCGTCCGACTTCATTTGACGCCTTGCCTCGCGCTGCTCCTCGGTCCGGGCCCGGTTGAACCGCCGTTTCATTCCGTGATAATGGCTGCGCAACCGATCAATCTCGGACGTCCACCAATAAACTGGCCGCCGGCCCTGTCGCCTTGGGGGTTGCCTAGGCATGGTGCCATCACAGGCCACCGTGATGGCCTGGGTAAGCTCCTCTGGCGTAGCAACATGCCCAAAAATGTCCTGGTCCCTCAAGATTTCAACGAACAAATCCTTGTCGAAGAATCTTGTGGACCACCTTCCCCCATTGAAAGTCATAACCTTGCTTAGCAAGTTTTTCGCATAACGAGCTATGCAATATATGGCTTTGTGAAAATAATCCAAAACACTTCAAATTATTTAACGTACAGTTAAAATAAATAAAGTGAAAACTGATTTTTTTTTTCTATAATGTTACTTTTTCTTGGGGAATCTGATTTCAAGGGTATATAGTACAGTCTGTTCCCGGGATACGCGGTTTGTGCGTTCCCGAGGAATCTGCGTTAGTCGAATTTCGCGATTTTTGGCCAAAATCCAATTGGTTTCTTAGTATTTTTTTTTATTCAATTTAGTACTGCATTTATGCACTTATTCCCTTATGCTAATTGATGCACTTTATCATTTATCAAATATTGGGGTCCTTTCCGTTTTAAGTTCGTAGGCTGAAATTTTAGCCTGTCGGCTGTTTGCATTGTATAGCAGTTTTCGAGCAGCTATCTAAGTGGGTATAATATATAGGTGGGCTTATCCCAAGGTGTATGAATTTAGAAGGCTGATTTTTATCGCTTCTGCTTCTGAATGAAGATTTTAAGAGTGTTTTATATATTCGTTAAGCCTCCAGAAAGTTTTTTTGAACAAAAAAAAAAATCACCCATCCTGTCAAAAAGTGATATTCAAAATTGGTTATAAAAAACATGCTATGAGACCACCTGTACTACATACACTTTGATTCCAGATTCCACCACCTGATCTCTTCAATGCACCTTGGAATAAATGTAAACAACACCGTGTTTTCGAGCAGGTACTCGAATCTAATTCTAGCTTTTTGACTAGAATAATCTAGACTGAAAATTGCAGGCTTGTTTTATGTGTGGTTTTGTAAGGAGTGTTTACATGATTTCAGCCTGCAACTGTCAAACTCCATACAAAAAACTGACTAGAATCGCGAAGTCGCCCCATTATATGATACTATGTGGGGAGAATATTCTGATGCTTTTAGCTTTTAGGTTGATTAAATTTATCAGCAAAAATTCAATTAATACCGCATTGGACAATTCTTGAAGCAAATTGCACTGATTTGACATTTGATTTGTCAAATTAAGAAAACCGCGTATCTCCGAATCCGCATGAGCCGAGAACAGGCTAACTCGGGATCAAACTTTAAAAGAAATGAGGAATAAACTCGTCCTAGGGAAGTTCTTCCCTGTAGAATTAGAATCATTTTTGTATCTTTTATCTGTTGTATTGACTGACTCTTAATAATGTTTGTCAGTGTTTCTCTGACATAACATACAAAAATATGTCAAAATTCTCAAAAACTGTGTACTCGTATAACGATCTAATTCTAAACAATCTAATCAAAGCTTATAAGAACATGATTTAACATTCAAAACTGAAATGAAACATCCTTGCAATGCACCACTGTGTGGGCGTCCAACGCTATCAACAAATGCTTTCCCAATTCCGGCTCGTTTTGCTGCCGTACCGGTCGTACCGCGCAGTGCTGATGCTATGCTTGCCCGTAAAGCTCCCAGCGTGCTGCCGAGCGTGTTGGGGCAACCGTGGCTGCGGATGGTGTTTGGTTTTGATGTGACAAAACCGTAGCAAATGATAGCAATTAAAGGGCGATAAAAAGAAGGGTGCCCACTATCAATCACCCGCTTTTTAAATGTAGCTTGTAACCTCACCGTCTCCATTAGCTATTTCGGGACGGAGTCACTGCTTGGCACATAAGCTGCTGCTGCTGCTGCTGCTGTCCAAATGAGTCTTATTTATGCACTTCTAAGCCCCATACCCGGTTTCGGCTGCTAAAAGCCGAGCGAAACATCACAATTAATAAACTTTAACGACTCTGTTCCACTTTCCACAAACACACAAAACATGAAATGTCAAGTTGACCCTTACCCGAAGAAGAAGAAGAAGAAGAAGAAGGCACATAAAAGAGGTTACAAAAGCGCCACAAATAATGGCGATTCATCCACCGTGTGTGTGTGTGTGTGTGTGGGTCACATAATTGAAATAACCTCTCCGCGAGACCAATTTACACCGTGCGGGTACCGAACGCAGCGCTGGGCCCGGGCTGCAATGGGCCACTCGCTCGATGACCTCCCCGATTGGTGGCAGATCGGTCCCGGAGCACTTGATCCACGGCGCGAACCCCACATATATGGCTTTAGTGACAATTATGGGTGTTTATAGCGATGGCTGCGCTGTTCTCCCACTAAAAACCGACCCAAAATTCAAATCAAACCGAATTACGTGTGTGTGTGTACACACATTATGCGTTGCATAACCTTCCTGAAGGTGGCAGGTTCAAGAGGGGCAGATGGGTGAATTAAAATAAATCATCTCAAATCATTAATTGCATTACGGTTGCGCGGTTGGCCGAAAGCAAAAAAACACAAAAACGCACGGCCTACCGCAAAATAGCTGCACTAATATGCCTCGGGTTTTGATTTAAAACATGCCGCAAAATCGCCAAACACTCATAATCCCGAAAGCACACACACACACACACACACACACACATCATCATCATCTGTGTGTTGTTTGCGTGTAACACCGTCCAGCCTCTCCGTTACACACTCAATGGTCCCCCTTATTGCAGCGCGTGGACGGTTCTGTGCGCCGTGCCGAGGAGACTATATTTGCCGATTAGCAGTCGATTTTCCGCCAGACCGAATACGACGCAGGGCGGCAGTGGGGAATGCAGAAATGATTAGGTCGCAGGAGCAAGGGCATCTAGCCTGGCCTGGCTACAGATTTATTGACTACGACGCTACGGTTCGCTCTCTCTCTCTCTCTCACTCACACTCTCTTTTCGGTAGGCACGGAGCAAATTGCCCAAAAAAGCAGGCCAGAACACGAACAGTGCCGACCAAAAAAAAAAAAAAACAAGTTAAGCCACCAAGCTGGCACACACGGCGCAAAGGGCGTCCAGGAAGGGGGTCGGCTAAACTATCTGTCAGGAGGGTCGAGCGCCCGCTGTGTGTGCGCTCCTCGCTCGCTCTCTCTCTCTCTCTCTCTCCCAAGCATCAAGATGACAATTTATTATGATTGCCTATTGCCATGTACGAATGCGTGTGTGTGTGTGCACAGTTGATGCTGCCATTCCAGCCGTTCTTCCGTGGCACTTCCGACATCCCGTTCTGCTTGTTCGGGCGGGGCTAGAGAAAGGACTGCCGGCGGGGAGGAGATTACAGCAAAACGATATGTGTTTCCCCCGACGCTGGTTGCCGGCTGGTTTCGCTCTCCCGAACTGCCCTTTGATATTTTATTACCGGCGTAACGTACAATTTGCATTGCTTTGCTTTATTGCGATCGAAACTCTCAGGGCAGGGGGGGGGGTTTGTGGTATGCCAGCTCCCAACGAGTTCGGCACTGTTTTTGGCACTCGCCATGAGTATGGCGATGCAAATGTTATTTTATTTTACAAACACATGCAGGGATAGATTGGGATGAGCTGTTGCTTGCTGCAATTGGCTTGAGTTCAGTTTGACTGTTTGACTGAAATCCTGCAGAAAGGGAACAAAAAATGTCTGTTTTTGAGATTTCCGAGAATTGGCGGAACATGTTTTTATTCAAACATAACCTCTAATGCAGGATTTATTGTGAAGTAAATGCATGAAGCTATTTCCATTGAATTGAGGTTGCTTTATAAGCCAAATGAAACGTAATAAAAAAGTAAAAAAACGTTTATTAAAATCTGGAAAAACTTATACAAGTGCAACTGCAAAGTGTTCCAAGTCATCGAACGAATTTGTGAAAGCACTGCAGCACCCCGGCAGTGGCGTAGAAAACAACCAGCAGGCAAAACATGGCCGGCTGGGCATGTAACTGATGTAAATGTGCTAAGTACACCAGCAAACAGAGTGGATAAAATGCACAAAACACACATTCAGCAACGGTCACGCATACGCATGATGCCGAGAGTGAGTCAGGTAACACAACTACACTCCTCCACCCTGCCTCCACCACCCCCCCCAGAGCTCATGGATTATCGGCCCCCCCCGTTGGCGGACCCCAGCACAGAGCGGGCGGCATTCGATTTGGCTGGCCGCGTATTTGTATCCCCTATTTGTATCCCGATAATTCTACCAACCGACCCCCCCCCCCCCATGTTGCCCTGGCCCGGTGCTGTTGGCCTTTATCCAAAAAGGGTCGCTACAAAAACCGCAATTGGTTCGCACACACACACACACACACACAGTGTGGGTCCGCACTTCAAACATTCCAGAACGCGCCAGAACCTAACGCAACAACGGGCACAAAAACAGCCATCATTGTTGTCGGTAGCAGTGGCAATCCTGCAAGGACATGACAGCAGCAGCAGCAACGGCAGCCCAGGAACGTTGATCCCAACACAGTTTCCTGCCACCTCTCTTGCCTCCCTTCGCCTCCCCCCCCCCTCGTTCCCAGTAGGGAGGAACTGGTTGGGAGATTTGCTGCTGTGTACGGATCAACGATCAACTGAATTCAGCTCAATTTCCATCAGCCAAACATATTCCGAATTGATTTCACGCCCTAATGATTGCTTCAATAGCGAGCGCCCGATGTTGCCTCCTCCTCCTCTCTCTCTTTCTATTTATGCTACTCCTCAATGCTCCGCTCCCCGCCAAACCACGAACCAGATTGGAGATTAACTAAAGCCCCTCGTGTCGCTTACTTTCGGCGAAGGTGAAAAGCGCTGCCCCGGAGCAGCAGGTGGGAAGCTGGGAAGAATAAATAAGGTAACAAAAAAGTGGTGGGGCATACACGAGCCCGGCACAAAAAAGAAAATAACCTTCCCAACTCAACCATTTTCTTCCTCCATCCGCTCTCCCACTTTCTCTCTCTGCTTTAAGCCCGGGAAGGAATTGATTTGTTGCTCCAAACATCTCCAGATAAGTGGCCACCTGCAGCATTTTCGGGTCGCACGCTGGTCGCATTAACATTGCCCCGTTTTCACCGTGCAGGCAAACGCGTTGCCCATCGCACAAGGGCAAAAACCTTCACCCTGAAGGGTTCGAAAAACAGTGCGAGTGAGAGAGAGAGAGAGAGAGAGAGAACGAGCGCAAACGAACGATGTGATAAAAATGAAACCGCGGCGTAACGCAGCGGATGTGTGGAGTTTCACATAATCGCGGCAAGGCTCGTTTTGCAAATGGCAGGAGCGGTTCGGGCCCGAAAGGAAGCAGCGGCCATCGCTGTGTGATTATGTACTGTGCCGTTGCGTTGTGCTGCTACTCCCTTCCGCCCGGTCCCGGCTTTCCCTGAAGGATGACTTCAGATTGGTGCGAGCGCGCGGGAGCTTCGGCGCGACTACGGCGGGCTGTCGCGATTGCTGCCCCGGCTCCCCGGGTAGGTAGGAGGCTAGCACCTTTGGTACACACACACACACACACACACACGGTAGCGAAACAGCGTCGGCCGCGCTGGAACGCGCTCGCGCGCGCCCATCATCGATTGAGCCACGCGAACCGGTCCGGAAAAGTCTGGCGGCGCGCGCGCGCGCCTGAGCGCTTTCTCCCCGCGTTCGCGTGGCTTGCTTCTTTGTATCTCTTTCTTCCTCCCCGTGTGTGTGTGTCTGTGTTTTTTTTTCTTTATTACATCCTTCTCTCTTCTCATCTTCTTGCCATCCACACACAGGGAGTGCAGGGGGGGATTGGGGGCATGATTAATGTCTTTCAATCTTTGCGCGCGACCTGTTCCTCCTGCTTCGGCCACCATACGCAGCTTCCGTGAGGGGTGTGGGTGGGGGGGGGTCTGCAAGAAGAACTCTGCACTGATCGGTAGTAGCAGATGGGAGGGGGGGAGGAGGGGTGTAGCGCCCGGGTGACGAGTTGAGCAATTATTTCTCGACGACGGATTGAACAGCGCGCTGATCGCGGCCCTAGCGCGAGGTTCATTGAACGCGCGTGGCGTGGGCTACAGCTTCTGCGGAGATCGACAGCGTGCGCCCGTAAGCACACACACACACACACACACACACACACACACACACACAAAGGTACGGAAAGGGGGGTTTCGCTGATTGAGGGGACCACGCGCCACAAGGGCTGATTTGTGCGATGCCCACGCAGGCACGTTCACGCTATTCGCACTTTCGCAAGACAAATTTGGTCTTTTTTTTTACATTCCACTGGCTTTTTTTGTTTTGTTCAGCAAAGTGCTTTCACTGGGAAGGTTTTTATTTTACTTTTTAAAAGATAAATTTGAAATAAATACTCCTCAGTGCCAGTATTACTCTAATTCAGCTCTGTTAATCGAGCTTTTGCGGTGCAAATTGCATACCAGTTTGAACCTAGTTCTAGCAGGGGAAAGCGGAGCAAAATGGGCACGTTAAGCAGTTTACTGAGTATTCCTTTGATTATGCCACAAAACACAATTTTTCTTGTATTATTGTATGCCTTCACTCTTTATCTACGGGTTAAAATTGTCACATGGAATGAAAACAGTGTAAAATAAAAGTAGATGTTTTATGAGAAGCTATTTTGACACGCGGGGTAAAATGGACATAACAAACTGTGAACCGTCAAAACACTGGAGCAATATGGGCCACAACAACTGCGCCTTAGGTAATGGTCTATGCTTTTGCGCACGTTTCGTGAAATGTATTTTCGTTCTATCTTTCGTTTTGCTGGTCAGGGAAGCTCTTAAAATTATTCCAAACATATGTCATCAAAATTAGAACAGTTTTTACACGTTTAAATCTACAAAATCGAATCTTTTGAAGCTGTGCCTATTATCATTGTTGAGGCGACAAATACAACAACATAGCCTCACCAAGCGCCGTATGTCAAAAGCAGCAGACCATTTTGCTTCTAGCAGAACTGCCCATTTTGACCCACATGAAGCATTTTTTGTATTTTTTGTTATATTAGTAAAAATACGCTTGCTTTCTTCAAAAAAATTGTATAGAACTATTATATCTTTAATAATATATCGTGTAAAACTTCAACGCATCTCTGTGACACTGGTTTCAGCTTATTTTCGAAGTGTCAAAACATACATCAATATGCTACTAAACCTTATTTTGCATTTTTCTTAGTTATTTGTTATGCAACGGTTATGAAACTTACATGGTGTTCATAGAACACTCCAATGAATACATTTTGAGCATTGGAAAGTATCTTTGTAGTCTAAAAATGCTTAAATAGAGAGTGCCTATTTTGCCCCGCTTTGCCCGTACTGCTGCATTGCATACATTCGGGCGACTAATTGCGGCAAATCGCTTCATTGCACGATGATGTTTACGGTTGCCCGGTGTGCTGTGGCGCAGCCAGTGTAAACGTTCGAAGCTTTTCTTGCAGCGATCGTGGTGCAAAGGAGGATAAACAAAATTGTGTAAAAAAAGTATCTGTTTTATTGCTTCCCCCCAGCCCGTTTGCGCAATAAAAAGCCGCTCAGTTTGTGCCTGTCTGATAGGTAAATGAAAGCCGTTTGCCTGTCGTTTTTTTTTGTCTGTCTCCCTTTCGCTTTGCATTAAACGACTTACCACCGTAGAGAGTGTAAATTGTCTGCTCAGCTTAAAAATGAGACTGTGGGCACTATAAACATGCACACGATAGTAAACAAAAAAAACAAGACGCCGAAGCCCTCTGATGAAACCCACAAAAAAAACAAAAAAAAAAAACAAAAAAAAAAAAAAAAAAAAACAAAAATCCCGTCCAACAACTTGGCAACAAACGTCACAAAATCGTGCGCGCGCGTGTGTAAAAACCTGCCCTCCAAGATGCTGTGGCTAGCGCAGCCCCTCCGTCATTTCACCTTGAGCTGACCAACCGCTCGCGCACAGCAACACAGCCGAAGAGACAAAAAGACCATTTTCAAAAACCGGCACACGGACGGAAACGTAACGTTTTTTTTGTTGTTGTTGTTGTGTTTTGTTTTTTAAATATCTTTCGCTGTCACTTGGCCGGGCAACACCGGTGACGGAGAACTTAATAATAAGGCTATGCCACAGCAACCACAGCAGGGAAAAGGAAGGAACGCACGCCTCTCGCCCCCGGTGCCAGGAGTGGCAAAGCGCAAACCGGAAATGCCTTCCGAGAGCCACATTTCTTGCCCTCTGGGGGCTGTGTGTCTTTTATGTTTATTCCCCTTCGAGCGGGGAAGAAGAAAAAAAACAAAACGGATGTAGTGCTTGTGAGTGTGTGTGTGTGTGTGTGTGCTCGTGGGGCTCAGGTTTTAATTACGGGGACCTGTTGCGGGGCACTGGATGCTGCTTGGGGAAATGTAAACGGAGCATTGTTTTGGTTTGGTTTGCCCCTGCGCTGCCACCCGGAAATGGAGCTCATTCTCCCGTCTACCCCTTTTCATGCCCCCGTCAATATACATATGACGGAGAGGTCATAAAGTGCGACAGGAACGCGAAAGCTGCTCGCTAAACGTTGACTAGCGAGACTTACCCGTGAGAAACCGAATACGTTCCTTTTCGTGCCCTTTTTTTCACTTCCACCCAACCACCACCCGTCGGGCAAAAAAAAAAAAGCAGAAAAACCAAATTATCATGCCTGCCCAATGAAGCTACAAATGGGAAAGGGGGGAGGGGGGAGGGAACAAAGAGGCAACTTGACAGTATTTTCTGTGCTAAAGGTAAACGGTTGAAAATTCGGCCTCGGAAAACGGAACACACACGGAAAATGCTTACGCATTTCACTGCCACTACACTTTTGCTGACACGGTCCGGCAGTGTGTGTGTGTGTGTGTGTGTGTGTGTGTGTGTGTGCTCACCGCACATCTCCCCGATCGATTCCGTTCGAGTTAAGACTTTTTTTTTATATATTTAGTTCCGTTTTGTTTTTGACTGCTTTCCACTCGACCGGGCGGGGGAGTGTAGTCGGAAAATCACTCACCTAAGCCTCTTACGCAAAACTTTTCTTCTTCCCCTGCCGCACCCCCCTCCAACCAACAAGCCCGCTCGCTTTTCAAGCGTCGCACAAAACCAAACAAAGATGGGTGAACCGGAAAACGTGCGACGACTGAAGGTTGCGGCGTCGCACCGTGCGGAAGGTCAAACCGTGCCGAGCCATTTCCAATTTTCCAACTGGGAAAAGGAGGGGGGAGGGAGGGGGGAGTGGTAGGAAAAAACCCATAAAAGTACCCCTCGTCGGTAAGCTTCTTAGCCCTTCTCCGCCATCCACGCTCGCAATGCAGGACTTCAAACAACCCTCCACAGACGGGAGCGAGTGTCCTTGTCCGGTCCGTTTGTTTCTCGTTGTCGGGTACTTCTGTGTCTGTGTGTGTGTGTGTGTGTTGTTTCTTTCTGTGTGCTACTCCTATTTTATTTCCCCTTGATCGACGGTAATCGATCTCTAATTGGATGTTGTCCAATTCGCTTCCTTCACAAAAAAACACGCGCAAAAAGCGGTTCGGTTCGAGTGCGTGCGTGCGCGCGCTCGGCAAAATACTGCTGAGCTTGGCAAAGTGCGGACGGTCCGGAGTGCGGACGGCCCTTGGACAAGAGCAACAACAACAACAAAAAGGGACGGGAAAGGAGGCTGCCGTTTGACTACGCCGCTTGAAAACCCACAAAAGAAGCTCCACTCGAGGGTTCACTCAAAAACCAAAAAAAAAAAAAAACCCAGGAGCTTGGGGTTGATTTTCGGCAGACGTCAGAACTTTGCTGAAGCACCGAAAATTATTTCAATTAAGCAATAGTATCCGTTTATCTTAATTTACAACCCTTTGCAATTGGTTCGAGCTGGGGACGGGTGAGGGATCGATGTGCACCCTAGCCGCGAAATGCAACAAACGGCGACTGTGAATGTAGGTGAGCCCGGCGCGTCTCCGGCTCCAATCGCACGGTGTCACTGCAAAGATATGCCCGATAGGCACTCTGCCCAACAGAAACTGAAAGACCCGTCACCTTCCCCGTTGGGGAAAACAAAAACTGAACCACCCACTGGACCAACTTTAACATCCCCAACGCAGGACCTTCGTGTGACAGGGCTGGCGGATAGTGCCCGAATGCCAACGAATGCGAGACAGCACACTGTGCAAGTGCTCCCCAGGTTTTCCCGCAGGTTCTGTTTTAGGGATTTAGGTCCCGCTTCTTTTTTGCCGCCCGTTTCGCTCGGAGCGCGTGAAGTGAACAAAGGAAACGCGTCGCCAAATGCATGCATGGTTCCGGGTTTGGGCTACGCCACGGCGCCCCCGAAAACGCCTGCCACCGTCATTGACACCTTTTTTTTTGGGGCGGCGGGGTGAAAGAAGGCGCCCCGTGTGCTCTCGCCCCCTGGGAGAGCATGGTAATCGTCACGACACGGTCGAAAAGCTACCTGCCTGGGTGCCGATGCTGCATTCTATTGGATTCATTCGCTGGGTGAGGGGAGGGGGGGGGTCATGTGGGGGGTATTCGGATGTGCGAGCGGGAGTGCTGGAAGTAAGGGCTATCGCGCCTTTTCAGATTCCAGCGCTCCTGCCAGGATCTGGGGATGCTTTCGGCGTGTTAGAAATAGCAAAAACACACACACACACACACACACACACACACACACACACACACACACACACACACACACACACACACAGAGAGTGCAGGAACAAAAAGCGCCGGCCATTGAGCACCCGGTTGCACGGGTTGGGTGGGATTCACTTCGGTTCGGTTTTGGTCCTTCGAACCGGATTCAAGCGGTGCCAGTCAACAAACGTGCACCGTTCCATCCCCGGCCACTTCAACCCCTTCGCGCAACACATGTAAATGAAAAGTTGGACCACGTCCCATTGTCCGGGGTCCCATTGTCTTGCCGTGAAAGCGAAACCATGCTGCCTGTGTGTGTGTGTGTGTGTGTGCGTGTGTGTGCAGGAGCGTTAGCATATGTCGCAGGACAGTGGCACGCATCGGAGCAGTGTCGCCAAGCTCACAAAGTGTAACGGTCGGTAGGCCCGCGGCGATGAGTCCGCAGCCCGAAACAATGGGTGTGTTATCATTTATGACACTCTCCAGCTCGAAAAAGCCGCGTATGCGAGGCAACCAAAGCCGTTCTCCAAAAGGGCCATTTTGCAAAGCCCACCTTTGCGCTGGACACCGTTCGGCACTTTGGAAGTTGCTCATAACCCCACCCACCCACCGGGTGTCCGGCATTAGTGTGCCCGGGGACAGCCGAACAATTGGCCGGGACGCCGGGACCGGATGATAAAAGGCAGGCAACGCGGGCTGTGCCACTGTACTGTTGGGTCGTTTGCGGTAAGATAACGTCAACGGAACGGTTGAGGCAAAAACGCGGCCTTCAATTGCGGCCTTTGTCATGGCGTGTGTATTGCAAGTGTGTGTGTGTGCGGGCGGACGGACGGTGCAGTGTTGCGCCTGCATGGTAGACCATCCGCACAGCGCCCGGGAACGGCTTCCTGCAGCCGGTTTCCGCTCGCGCGTTCGTGCGGCGTTGGTTTCGCGGGAATTGATGGTTGATAAAATTAAGACATAATTTTACGACGCAGCCGACCAGTGAGTGGAGAGCACTGCCTGGCGGGGCGGACCATATTTTCAATCAACGGAGGGGGGGAAACGGACAGGTTGGGACTGCGCGTGGACCACGCTCTCGACTTAGACATTGTTAAGTGAGCCAAAATCAATTTGTTTCGATCTCTCTGCGGGACGCGGCGTTTTTTTTTATAGCACGCGCGCTGAAAGTGGATGGTGAGTGGGTGTGTGCGTGTGTGTGTGTGTGTGTGTGTGTGTGGTTTTATTCCATCCGCTCCATTCGGGTGATAGCCAGGTCGATGGAATCTTGTTAAGGGCAAACAGTTTACAGCGGCATAAAACGGTTTCGCCCAACCTCCCTATCGACGCAACATCCGTTAAACAAGCTGGTTGGGTGGGGCGGGGGGGGGTGAGGGAGACTGCCCAAAGAAAGAAAACTTACCCACACGTACACCGGCTGCGTGGCCCGGGCGAAGAAAGGTGAAGCAATTCTGGACGCACATAAAATGCTGTTTAAAATAAATAAACCTGCAGTAAATCAAATTTTTAAGACACGAAAAGTGTGCTGGCCCCCTTCCCACCAACCGACCGTGCAATACTTCGAGGCTTCGAATCGTTCGCTGCTCACTAGCTGTGTGTTGTGCGTGGGGCTGGAGACGGAGGGAATGTCGTAAAAGTGTGCCTTTTTGGTAAAAGAAGAGAGGAGAAGGAGAACAAAAAAAAAGCATTCGGCCCCGTAGATCCTTAATCCAACCCCAAAAGCCGACTCTGGTGGAGAGGGGGGGGGGGGGCGTTGGGAGCACAGTAAGGCAAAGAGCGGAGCTGAGATGAGCAACTCGACGGATTACCGAGTCCCGTGGCAGTTTGGGCATAAAATCAAATCACAATCCTCCGAAATTCGATCGAACTGCTCGTAAAAAACCACTGTCATTTACATACTGACAACCATTTTTGTCCTCGTGTTTTTCTCTCTCTCTCTCTCTCTCTCTCTTTTCCCTCGTTGCTGTACCACTGTGGGTAAAAGAGAGCGATAGGCTAGTAACAATCGGAACCGGTCGATTGCTCCACTTTCAATCAGATCGGAAAGAACGAAGGGAACGAAACAAGCTGAGGAACGGATCGGAACCGGTGTTGTGCGAGTGTGCCTCCGCAGAGGATTACCTTTTGCATCCCTTTCTCTCTCTCTCTGGCCTCTACAGACTACTTCCTCGCACACCAGATAATTGTTGGGCTCTTCCACCGTTCACACTGTTCGTGGATTGTGCCAGCGGAGTGGAAGAGATTGTCTTTTTGTTTGATTTTTGGTTGTATTTTTTTGTGTGTGTTTGGTTCGTCTCCCCGATGAGAAATTGAATCATCTCACCTCATCTCGGATACAGCAGCAGCAGCAGCAGCAGCAAAAAACTACGAAACGGAAAATCAATCTTGCTGCTTGGGTCTGATTTCTATCGGCGGGCGGAATTGATGCCTACCGATGGTGGTAGGGGGGGGGGGGGAGGTTGGGAGGCATTATCGCCCCTTCCCCCTATCTGTACGTGTGCGCAGGCACACAGGTAAGCGGGCCATCAAAATCATCTATCGCTGTCTGCTAGAGGGGAAACACACACAGACACTCAATTGTTATTGCCACCGAAATGAAACCCATGATGGCGGTTTGATGATGAGTGGTTTTCCCTTCAGCTTTTTTTTTTTTCTTTCGGGGCGTAAAATTAACTTCATTGCCTAAGGGGTTATCGCTTCAATCGCGGAAATACTAATCTATTTTTTACATCTTTTTTTCTGTTTTTTGTTTTTTTTTTTTGCTTTGTTGCAGGTCCCGACTAGTACACAGTCGTACTAGACACAGTCGGAGATGCATCGGGGCCGGTAGCCGACGCGACTGCGACGCGACCTGCCGACGAAGACGACCGACGATCGAGCGCAGCCACAGCAGCAGTAGGAAGCTGCTTTGCGAAAAGTAACAAACAAATCACAAAAAAAAACAACAACAACAAAAAATACAGAAAAATGGCAAACGGAAGCCTGCGGTTTACGGTGCTAGTGTACGGCACGTTCGCGCTGCTCCTCTCCCGGACGGTGGTGCTTACCACGGCCAGTGCCGGTAGCAGCAGCAGCAGCAGCAGTAGTGGTGGTGGAGTGCAAAAGTTTGCGATGGAACCGCAGAACCAGACGGCGATAGTGGGGTCGCGGGTGACGCTGCCGTGCCGGGTCGAGTCGAAGGTGGGCCAGCTCCAGTGGACGAAGGATGACTTCGGGCTCGGGTGGCACCGGAACCTGAGCGGCTTCGACCGCTACTCGATGGTCGGGAGCGACGAGGAGGGCGACTACTCGCTCGAGATCTACCCGCTGATGCTGGACGACGAGGCACGGTACCAGTGCCAGGTGGGCCGCGGAAAGGATGGTAAGTGTTTAGTGAGCTGAGAGGAAAAGTGGTGGGTGAGCGTGAGTTACTTCACAGTGTATGAGAAATTGTTGAACTCACTCACTAAGAGTCGTCAAAAACTACCACGAGCGAGTTACTAGTAGTCACTGAGAGCAGAATCACTCAATCGATAATGAGTTCTGGAAAGAGTTCTTCCACTCATTTAAGTGTTTAGCGCTCCATTTCATAATTTCAGCTTAAAAACAGTTACTTCACTTAATAAATAATGTTTTACAGTGAACGATTCACTAAAAGGTACGGAGCGCTAAACAACTCCTCGAAGATAAGCTCTCGAAAGAGTTATTTGACCCATGATTGTTTAGTTCACCTTGAGTGATCGTTTAACAATCACTCGTTTCGGATGAACTCTCAAAAGAACGATTTAAATTGAGAATTTGACAGTGAACGAATCGCAGTAGAGTATCTTTCCTCGTAATGTAACGCTCAAAAGAGTTATGTAACTCATAGAAGATTTTGGAGGGAGTGATGGCATGAAGAGTTAAATCAGATTTCGAAATTTAATTCCAAAATGAGTTTCAACTCAAAGCATTTTAGCTTCTAGGGTTCACTAAAAGGTACGGAGTGCTAAACAACTCCTCGAAGATAAGCTCTCGAAAGAGTTATTTGACCCATGATTGTTTAGTTCACCCTGAGTGAACGTTTAACAATCACTCATTTCGGGTGAACTTTCAAAAGAACGATTTAAATTGAGAATGACTCATTTGACAGTGAACGAGTCGCAGTAGAGTATCATTCCTCGTAATGTAACGCTCAAAAGAGTTATGTAGCTCATAGAATATCTTGGAGGGAGTGACGGCATGAAGAGTTACATTAGATTCAAAAAAAAAAAATAGTTCAAAATGAGTTCTCACTCAGAGCATTTTAGCTTCTAGGATACGCTACACGTGAAATAATTCATGAAAATATTACTTTTTATCACAATTATACCTCACTAATGATTTAATTATCTGTTAGTGAGTTACCGCATGATGAGAAGAGTAACACATCGCATATTAATATACGAAAAAAAGGGGAAAACTCACGATGCATTAAAATCTCGATGAGTGAGCTAAGCTAAGTGTCAATTTCGCAAGGAGGTAAATCGCCAATGAGTGCTCTTCGTGTTGCTTGTACTCAACTCACTCACTCTCTTTACCTCAATTATACCTCACTTATGATTTGATTATCTATTAGTGAGTTACTGTATGATGAGAAGAGTAACACATCACAAATTAATTTACGTAGAAGGTGGTAAACTCACAGTACATTAAATTATCGATGAGTGAGCTAAACTGAGTGTCAATTTCGCAAAGAGGTAAATCACCAATGAGTACTCTTCTTGTTGCTTGTACTCAACTCACTCACTCTCTTTACCTCAATTATACCTCACTTATGATTTAATTATCTGTTAGTGAGTTACTGTATGATGAGAAGAGTAACACATCGCAAATTTATTTACAAAAAAGGTGGTAAACTTACAATACATTAAATTCTCGACGAGTGAACTAAGCTGAGTGTCAATTTCGCAAAGAGGTAAATCACCAATGAGTACTCTTCGTGTTGCTTGTACTCAACTCACTCACTCATTCTTACTCAGTGTGTACAACACTAGCTGACATACGCTTTCCCTCTACCGTACCCTTTCCTGCAGGTACTCCCGGCATTAGGTCGAGCTTCGCCACGCTGACAGTATTAGTTCCGCCGGAACCGCCAAAAATAGTGCAGGGCGACTTTCTGGTCACGACCGAGGATCGGGAGATTGAGCTCGAGTGTGTGTCGGTCGGCGGCAAGCCGGCGGCCGAGATTACCTGGATCGACGGGCACGGCACGGTGCTCACCAAGGGCATCGAGTACGTGAAGGAACCGATGGGCGATACGGGCCGCTTCACCGCGAAATCGATCCTGAAGCTGACGCCGAAGAAGGAGCACCACAACACGTCCTTCACCTGCCAGGCGCAGAACACGGCCGACCGGACGTACCGGTCGGTGCGGCTCAAGCTGGAGGTGAAGTACGCGCCGAAGGTAAGCGTGAGCGTCGTCGGTGGCGCACTGGCCGGCGGTCGCATCCCGGAAGGGGCCGAGGTGCGGCTGTCGTGCCGGGCCGACGCGAACCCGACCGACCTCACCTACCGCTGGTACAAGGCGGACGAGCCGATCGTGGGCGACTACACGACGGAACTGGTAAGTGATGCAGGGCAGCAGCTGTGACGGCACACGCGTCCGTACTGAGCGCAACACTTTCATTTCGCAAAACAAACAACCGCAGGTCATACACAACGTCTCGAAGGAGTACCACGACGCGGTGATCAAGTGCGAGGTGCACAACGCGGTCGGCAAGAGCGAGGAGAGCGAAATCCTCGACATCAGCTACGGGCCGACGTTCCGCACCCGGCCCCAGTCGGTCGAGACGGACCTCGACCGGAAGGTGACGCTGGCCTGCGACGTGGACGGCAATCCGCCGCCCGAGATCATCTGGGTGCACGAGGAGTCCGGCCGGATCGTGTCCAGCAGCGCGAACATCACGCTGATGGCGACGCGCGAAACGGCCGGCCGGTACTGCTGCAAGGCGAGCGTGCGCGGCTTCCCGGACATCGAGGCGACGGCGGCGATCCAGCTCAAGGGCCCGCCGACGATCCGGTCGCCCCGCCAGCAGTACGGCTCGGTGAACGACAACTCGCAGATCCAGTGCGACGCGATCGCGATCCCGAAGGCGAAGCAGGTGATCTGGACGTACAACGGGCTGGAGGTGAGCGGCGAGAACGAGCACACGATACTGGAGAACCATTCGCCCGAGGGCGTCCGGTCCACGCTGATCATACCGAAGAGCAAGCGGCAGCATTTTGGCGTGTACAACTGCACCGTGCTGAACGAGTACGGCAGCGACTCGCTCGAGATACAGTTCGCACCGATGGAGTCGTCGTCGCTGCCGGTCGTCATCATACTGATCGTGGCGGTCGTGTTCATCACGTTCGTGCTGGTGCTGGTGGTGAGCCTGTGCTGCTGCGAGCGCAAGGGCAACAAGAAGCTGCCGCCGGCGGACGTCATTACGGATGTAAGTAGGGGGGAAAACGGCGCCGCAGGGAAATGTGTTACTTATATATTTACTTATTATTTGCTTTTTCTTCTTCTTTTTTTTGGAAAAGCAGCATTACATGACGGAAAAGACGTGCAAGGAGAGCGACCGGTCGTCGAACGTGAGCGACCTGAAGATTGACCGGGACCACGAGTACTCCGAAACCTGCTCCGGCACGGACAGTATCGCGACCCGGCTGGCAATGAACATGATGGGCTCGTCGAGCGGCGGCAGCAACAATAGTGGCGGTGGAGGAGTAGGAGGAGGAGCGGTCAGTGGAGGTGGTGGTGGCGGCGGCGGTGGTGGTGGTGGTGTACCGCTAGCCGGCCCGGTTCGCATTCCCAACGATTATCGGTAAGCTTGCCTATTTTTTTTTCTAAAAAATGATAGTTTGCGATGCACGTTGCATACCATTCGGGCGGTATTTATTGAGCGTCTTTTTTTTTGTTTTTGTTTTTTTTTTCTTTCACTCTCCAGCTACTCGGGTGACTATTCCGACGGCATTGGTGCGACGCTGCAGGCGAAAATTGGGCAAAGCAATGGTGGGTACGTGCCGTACGTCGACTACGCCCAGGACTACAACCTGCCGATGCACATATCGAGCAACGGGCAGCTGCCGAACGGCAACCTAAGCCTGACGCGGAACCGCGAGCTGCGGCAGGACAATGGGCTGCCCAGCATCCAGAGCGGCATGGGCTCGCTGTCGGCCGGTTTGATGAGTAAGTCTTTTGGTTTGTTTTTCTTCTGCTGGTTTTTCATTGTACTTTGCTCCAAAAACAAAAGTAGCATTACAAGCATCTCAGGACACACAAACTCACCACCTGTATCTTCAACCTTAATCTCTTCACCATGCAAAAAAAAAACAGATACATCCCTGATGAACGCCCCGAGCATAGATCCGCGGTACAGCGCAACGTACGGCAACCCGTACCTGCGCAGCAGCAGCACCCATCTGCCCCCGCTGCCCCCGCCCAGCACGGCCAACCCGGCGATGACGCCGGCCCCGCCACCGTACAGTGCCGGCCGGCATCCGACCAGCGCCCTGCTGATGGGCGTCAACATGGGCGTCAACTCGGGCAGCGTCATCGGCATCGGCTCGAGCCTGACCAGCCCGGAATCGATCCGGTCGACCAGTGCCGGCAGCAGCGACCCGGCCGGTACCGCGGCCCAGCAGCAGCAGCAGGGCGGCCAGGTGGCCGCCGGACAGACGGGCAGCCCGGCCCCGGGCCAGTTCATACTGCCCGCGAACGGGGACATACGCAAGGGGGCGCTGGCGACCCACGTCTAGCGGGGCGGGGCGGCTCCGCACCAACCCCCCTCCACCACCGAGCCATCGAGCGTGCAAAGCGGCGGCCCCGCACCCGTCTCCTTCCATCGTTTCCTCGCGCCAAGCCAAAACCCTCCATTCCCCCCCGCCCACAATCCCAATCGCCCTCAGCCTCGCGCACTGTGCTGCTTTGCGGGCTTGCAGCCATCTAGGGGCATCCGTGTCTCCATGTGTAGGATAGGTATCTTTTTTTTTTAATTTTCGTTTCCTCATTCAGTGGATAAGAGAGGGTGTGTGTGTGTGTGTGTGAATGTGTGTGAGTGAGTTTATCAATGCTTGGAACCAGCACACGACACAAACACACACACACACAGGAATATACACGCGTGGCCATTAGATCAGATTGATACGCCCGTGTGCAATGTTCGCATTAAGGCATCGTCCATAAATTACGCAATGCCAAAAAAGGAGAAAAAAAATCTGTTACGTTTTTTATGGATGGTCCCCTAACTGCTACACCGGATAGCGAAAACGGTCTAATTTTGTGGGCAAAAACAAAGCACACACACACACACACACATTGGAGTAGGAAACTTTTCTTTTTTCCCGCTTTCCTACATCATACTCCCCAGCCAAACGAACGTTACAGCATTGGATGGAGATGCCTAATGTTTTAGTCATCTTTTCGGCCTCCGGTTCTGTAATGCAGTTTTGCTTTGTATCCGCCCCTTCCCTGTCACCCCGCTCATTCCAACAGCCTAGGATATAATGGATGTGTATGAGGCGTGTCATACAGACATACGTACATAAAAAAAAAACACACACACACACACAAACACCCAAAGGCGAAATTTACATGTGCAGCAGCAGCAGCAGCACCGTTTGATCGTTTAACGTTTGTTTTTTTTTTTAATCTATTTTGATTCAAAATGTGTGGCCTTATTAAATGAGAAAGCAAAAATGTACGAAACAGGAGAAAACCAAAAACACACTACAACAGCAAAAAAAAAAAAGAGTTTTTTAAAAACAATTACACCAAACACACAATCACGGTGACACGGTGAATATACAAGCGGAGGGAGGTGGCCAAATGCTGCTGAAAGGAATTCATCAAAGCTCGTCTACTTATAGCTTAATTGCGGCAATGAGCGTGCGAGTGTATGTTTGAGTGTATACTTGCGTGTGCATATCATGTGTGTGTGTGTGTGTGTGTGTGTGTGTGTGTGTGTGTGTGTGTGTGTGTGTGTGTGTGTGTGTGTGTGTGTGTGTGTGTGTGTGTGTGTGTGTGCATATATACATATATACTCGGAGTGGTTATATAGCGATATACACGCAGCTTGCCGTGCTGCTTACGATGTGCGCGCAAGCTGCTTTAGCGATTTGCTGTTAAACCATCCCTCTCCTACGCCCTCCCTCTTTTCACGAGCGCAAAAGATGCTCGCGGGCCAGCAAAGGTTAGACACAATTTTAGACTAGCAAAACAAACCACTCCAAGCGGCTGGAGGCGCCGCCACTTTCCATCGAAAGGTACGAAAACGGGAAGTCAAACCAAAATCTCGCTGCACTGGGACGGTTAGAGCTTTGGCGTTAGCTTTAGCGTTGAAAAAGTACACATGTTTAGCTGAATTCGGGGTAAAGAGTTTAGTACATTTTAACGCCTTTTTTTTGAAGAAAAAAAAAGAAGAAAAACCCCCAAAACCATGAATCGCCATGACAAACAAACAAACGCAAGGCGTGAGCGGTGGTGGATTATTGGACGAAAGGAAAACAAACCGAAAGCCATACAGGCTGATGCATGCTGGTGCTTGTGGCCGTGCGCCATGCTTGTCTATATATGTGTGTGTGTATGTGTGTGTGTGTTTGTGTGTGACTTCATATTGGCAAAGGAATTCGAAACGAAACAAAACAAAAACCAAACTAAGCAGCTTAATATAATTCTTTCTCCGTTTTTGGCAAGTGTATGTGTGATGGTGTGTGTGTGTGTGTGAGAGAGAGTGTGTATGTGTATCGCACCAGTGTGTGATGCACGCGCGCGCGGTTGAGCACATTTTTTGCGTTGCTGTTGTCGTTGTTGTTGTTGTTACGTGCGCACTGCACGTTTGCCTACCTTGCAGGCGCTTCGAACTGCACGCAACACCATTTCGAGCTTTGCACCTTGCTTCCACCATATCCACTGTATCCATACGCTTGGTATAACAAAGACACACACACACACACACATGCACGCACATGCACGCTGAGATATAAAGTGTGCTTTGGGGACGGCGGCACAGCGAAGGAGCCGGAACGGAATTTATTTGAGAGAAAGGCAAACAAACAAACTGTACGTTGGGGTAGCAGGGCGATTGGTTTTTCCTTCCTAAATTTGCTTGCGCGGGATGGGGGGGGGGAGGTGGCAGGGCCTGGCTGGCCTGTGGCCCCGAGAGAATGTGCATCATGTGAGAATATACCAAATTGTTTTTTTTTTATTTTTTTTAATATGTGTATAGCTATTAATTTTTAGCCAGCCCAGCGGTCGCAGCGGCTCGCCTCGTGTACAGCCCGCTCGTCGCTTCTTATAGGTTTAGGTCTCTTCGCTAAGATTTCATTTAGGCAGCAATGCGAAACAAAACCCCTCCCTTCAACCGGTGCTTAGAGTTGAAGGAGAGGAAAGGGAAGGAGGGGTAATAGAAGCGAAAATCAAGAGAGGAGGGGGGGGTTGAAACAAGCTACTCGCGTAAGAATAGAACATAGCACGTAAGTACTCGCAGTGGAAACGTAAACACAAACTCCAGCGCGCGAGAGAGAGAGAGAGAGATATTAAGAGTGTGAGCGAAAGTAGGGGAAAAGGGAAAGCATGGAGGAGCAAGACGAGGTTACCTCCTTTCCCTCATCCACTTTCCGCCCGCAAAGTTCTCGCTAAGGCCATTCGACTGAAATTCGTATCGTTTTTTTTTTTAACGGCGCTCGATTCGGATTACAGTAGGCGACGAACCTCCCCCGGATGACGTAGCGTCTCATTGCATTAAAAAAAAACGAGAAAAAGAAAATACACACGAAAAAACAAAAAAAAAAACAAACAAACAAACAGATTGTCTCAACAATACATCGTTCAAACTCATTCAAGCAGTAGGCAGTAAGTACTTAATCGGTAAGACGAATCTTGGTGCCCAAACCTTGCAGCTTGGAACGTGGAACACACACACGTATATCTTAGTAGCTAAGCGTGATGCTAGTAAAAAAAAAACAAAAGGGAATGCAAACACGCGCAGAGTAGTCACAGTGCAGGACAGTTATACACCCGACAATTGTACGCCAGTAAGAGGGAATAGCAAGAGAGGGGACATTTGCATCCAATCTATCGATAATTTGTACATACACAGATAAAAAGCGCATACGAAATCGTTATACTTTTTTTTTTTTGTTCATGTATTATAAAGCGTATAGGTTTATATATATATACATACAACACACACACACAAACAGACATGCATCCATATTAAAAATACAACTAGAGCTATATATACAAATAGAAATTATGCTTATAGATAGAGAAAAATAAGAGAGGAAAGAGCAAAACTCGACTGTATTATAAACATATTTTTAACCTTCATCTTCATCTCCCCGACTCCCCATGCCAACCCCTCCCCCCGCATGTTGTCATCTCGCATCTCGGCACGGGAAAGTGAAAGTGATGTTATAATTACCGTCATTATAGCAACACAGCAACACTGTTCGGCTTACAACCCTTCCCCCAACCTTGCCCAACTTCTCCCAATCCCCATCGGTGGAGCGGCACGGTGGGTGGGAAACACGTTATAGCTTAATTGTAAGGGAGCTAGGCTCGAGCAGCTGCGGCACACGCAAGATAGGTTCAAGCAAAGCGGCAAAGCGAGCGCCCCGTTCGAGCTCCTTCCGATCGCTTCCGCCCACGCCCCGCCACCCTATCCCCCCCCCCTTTCCCGTTTCGAGCGAAAAACACTCAAAAAGTATGTGAACAAAACTGTCAATTTGTAC
This sequence comes from Anopheles arabiensis, assembly GCF_016920715.1. Classification (NCBI taxonomy): domain Eukaryota; kingdom Metazoa; phylum Arthropoda; class Insecta; order Diptera; family Culicidae; genus Anopheles; species Anopheles arabiensis. The sequence goes on from NC_053519.1 coordinate 5,847,603, forward strand.
ATAGTATGGAATTCTTCACTATAGCGTTAAGTATTTGAAAGTCAATTGAATCTCATTTAAATAAACGAAACAGATTTTAAAAACTGACAGCCCTGCCTTCCGCTTTAGCTTCCTTTCGTCCCCCCCCCCACAGCGACATCCGAAAACAAAAGAGCGTACGCACGCTACGAGGATAGAGGGGAGTGCGAGCAGCGAGTAGTCAATTTGAATGCAAATGAGTTGCATTTTCTTCGTTTCGCTCGCTCGCCGGTGTGCAAGAAAAAAAAAAAACAAAAAAAAACTTCACTTCGTGTACCGCGACGATGCGCTTGCCCGTTCGGTGAGGCGGTGAGTGCGCGCGGTACGCGATATAAATTCACCCGGTGCGATGATACACAAAACTCTACCTCCACCAAAGCCCTGCTGCCCTCTTGCGTGTGCGAGTCCTTGCGAGTGGCACAGGAAGCGTGCAGTTGGGCGAACACTGGTGACGGCGGCAAACGAGTTGTAGTTGCAATGTTTTTTTTTGTTTTTTTTTTTGCTCTTCGCCCTTTCTTTCGCGCGTTTTTCACGAGCCTTGCTGGAAAACTCCTGCCGGAAAACGCGCGAAAGCGCTGCGAGCATGAATAATGAAGCGAGTCGCATGGTTTCGGTGCAGGCAAGGGTTTTGGCTTTTTTTTCTGCTTGCATTCTTTGCCCGTTTGCTTCCTCGACAGTGCCACAGTGGTGGACAACTTGATGCTGAGCTAGTGTGTTTTTTATTATTTTTTTTTTATATGGAAAAATAGTCGATTTGTATGAAATTTGTTGTGCATTTTTCCTAATATTCCTTCTTATTTTAACTAATTTTGCGAGTCCAAAAGGAGTTCAAGAGTGTCTTTGTCAAAAAGAAGGAAAATAAAACACGAGTTTTACATTTTGCAGCACTCAATTCTGATTTGTCTGCTTCAAACTATTATTTATCTCAAAATACTTATAGAAAGAAAAATTGCATACTTTTAGGCGCTTCGCAAATTTGCTCATTTGGTAATATTAAATTAATTTAAAAAAATGGAGCCACACTTTGATTAAAATGTTCAGGTATAACTGAAAATATTTTTAATTGCATCTTACTATTTGCATCACTTTAAGCATGATGCTTGCACAAATATAAGCCAACGTTGGGTGATTTATGGTCAGATCGATTGTGTACGCTTGCTGGCATTGACTATTGATGTACATTTTCAACGTTGTATTCTAATTTTTTTCCTAATTTCATATTGCGTCAAATAAGTTGATTTTGTATAACAAAAAGCATTCATCTAGGCGCATACAGAATACCAAAAAGTCAAAAGTTGTGCCTACCTTTAGGCGGCCATTACATGCCATAAAACATACAGTACTTAAGCATACCTGTGGGCGCTTTTAGACTGGTCACTGCGGTTGACAATCCCTGTCGGGGCTGTCTTGATGTTTCCTCCATTTGCAACGAATTTCTATGCCAGCCAGGACTGTCGCTCATCCATTCAGTCGCGGGTATATTTTTCATTGCTGCTTTTCCAACGTGGTTGCCCTTCAGATGTACCTGCATTCTCTCTCTCTCACACACACACTCGCTCTCTATTGCTACCGGGCATCAGCAAGGATCTTGCAGTGGCGAATACATTTCCGATCCGATTGTTCCTACTTACCGGTCCGTCCAGCTTTTGTGCCCCGAGTGAGTTAATTGAAAAACTAATCCCCACTTTGCTGCCACTTCTGAACAGCCACAATCAATAAAAGGCATCCGTCTGCCCGTCCCCTCGAGCCTTTGTCGAGGCTTTCAACTGTCAACTGTTGCCACCAGCTTGTGTGTCCCTCGGTGCGTAGTTTTTGGAACTGCCCCCCCCCCACCCCGGTCTAATTGCCAGCTGCCCGCCAGCAGCACAAGCACGGACGACCGAAACGAAACGAAACTGCTCACCGACCTTTTCCGTGCCCGAACGACGTACGACGTAAACAAACGCATTAATACTTCATAAATAGTCGGCGTTCATTAATAAATTATGCAGCGGGTGGAACGGGGGCGCTCTCGGCCGGGATGCTGAGCCCCGGCCACTAGACACTCGTCGGTCGGACGCGCTGTCCAGTGTGACCGAAGCTGTTGCATCCGCAAAGCAACCGATGACGAGCCGTGCTGTCTACGAGCGTACGCGTGTGTGTGTGTGTGTGTTTGTGTGTTTGAGATGGAGGAAAGTTCGATTTTCCGTAGTGATTGTCCTGCTGACGGTCATTATTATCGTCCTTATCGTGTCCGGCCGTGTGGGGTTGCGGGCGGCCTGTGTCTCGTGCGGTCGAGAAGCAAAGGCAGCATAGGGCAGAAACGCCTCCAGAGCTTCGCATTCAGCCAAGACAGCAGCTTCAATTAGCAGTGGCTGTGTCCGGCCGTAGCTGTGCACCGCCCGTTTCCCGCAGTGCCCGCAGTGCCCGCTGGCACCGTTCCGCCTCACCAGCGCCATCAACAACTCCCAGCGGTATATCACCGACAATAATAAACTGCCTGGGCCTGCTTGGCCCGCTTGCTCGTACCGTAGACTCTACCTCTGCACACAGCAATACACACGTACACAGAAAGAGAGAGAGAGAAAGAGAGAGAGAGAGAGACAAAGACAAAAGCAGATCTGAAACGTGTAAGGCTCGTCAAGGCGGCAAATTGCGCCGGGGCCGTCCCGTACAATGGGTCGGGCCGTGTGAATGCCAACATGATATGTCCTTGTCGACGCACTGGAAATCATTCATTGATGGACACCGTCGCTGTGTTCGGTGCCCGGGCATTGCATCACAATGGGCGAACGTTTTGCATCCGGTCCTGGGGGTCGCTTCCGAGGGGTAGCAACTGAGCTGCTGTCTTGAGATGCGGTGCGCGCCGAGCAGGACAAAACAAGCCGGCCAAGGTTGTTGCTCGCTGTTCGGTACACTTTTCTCTGGCAGCACGTATGGACTGACTGGGCGATTGTTTTTTTTTTTACTGGTTTGCAACTGAAGAACAGTAAAGCTAAACGTGCGGTTATAATTATATGTAAAGCTTTTTTAATTACATGTGTATTGAGCCATGCCAGAATTCAATTTTTGTTGCTGATTGGTTAGCCTATCATTCAGGCGCTGGAGTATTATTTGCAGATCTTTCTGCCTACCTTTAGGCGCTCCGGACTCACACAATAATAGCCCAAGTCTTGTTTGTCTTTGCAGCTGCAGACGATTTTTTGCTGCTATTGTGCAAAAGCATTCTGGGCAAACAAGTCATCAAACTCGTTAGCAGCTAGGTTCCACGACGCTAAAAGTCTCAAACTTGGAAAAGCATGCACCATTTTGGTGCATTTGTTTAGTTATGCAGTCATTTGAGCGTAAAAAAGAGCCATAAAGGTCGCTTTTTCAACTTTACCTCCATGACATCTGTACAAAACGCCTAAAGTTATGCAATATGGTATTTTGGTGGCTTTCAATTTTATGGTACAGATCAAGGTGAATGAAAAATATCTGGTGGTGGAAAATGGCCATAGTTGAGTGAATTTACGTCATTTTTAAACCGTTAACCAATGGTCAAATAGCACTCTTAGCATTTTTGTATGAATATTGATTTTATAGAAAATATTAATTTATATTAAATATTAATATAATAAAATATTTGATGATTTGTTTAGTCACGAAATTGAAAATCATGCGAGTAAAAATTCGAATCTAATCTGAATTGTCCATGTGGCTCGCAGATAATGAGGAATAAATATGAAAATCGGAAAAATAAATGATTTTTTATTTTTCATCCACAAACCAGTCGAAAATTCAATGAATTATACAATGAATACACAATATAGCACACTTCAATCTATGCATTAGTGTTCAATAAGAACTCGCATAGCCTAAAATATATTTTTAATGAATATTTAATCAAAAAAATGCGGTAGAAAAATTGAATGAGCCAATTAAAAAAATTACTACAAAGTTTGAATCTTGAGGACTTAATGCAAAGAGACGAATTTTCTAAAATGCTCTAGATTCCACCACCTGATATTTTTAATCCACCTTGGGTGAAGATAGTCATTTTCCTTTGCGCATTGTAATTAAACGCCTAGAAGTATGCAAAGGCAACGCTATGGAGTATTTGATGACAATCGTAATAGAAATGTAATTGGTTTATCGATAAAAATAGTACAAAATGAAGATAAAAACGTTTCTGGCAATTAAATACCAATATATTTACAAGTAATTGAAACAACACGCGCCTGTATGTATGCAATTTGTAGTATAATTGTAAGTTTTGTACTTTGTACTTTTGAAGCTATGTATCGTTACATAAGTTTTGCTATGCCATTACATTTACATACATTTTTAGTTCGTTCCCATAATCTAGTGGTTTCGTTCGATTGGATAACAATACAATTGGACCAACAAATTCTGAGAAGCAACCAACAAACTGTGGGAACACACCATAAACATATGGTAAGCAGCCGAAAAATGATGGGAAATAACCAATAAATCGTGCGAAAACCCTGTATTCAATTTTATTTAAAAATTGTAACTTCCTTTTTGCAATATCTGTAGGGTATGACGGAGCATCGAATTTCTCAAAGAGAGCATACTTATCAACAATAATGTAGAGAGAATTGAGTAGATTATACTGGAATCAAAACTTCCTCAATTGGCAATTTGTGGGGTGTTCTGATCAGGAGCCTACGTGCTCCGTTTTCGATAGATATAATTTCTTCTGCAATTCTCATTAAGTATGCACTATTCCAACTGGACTTTATTTAAATGGGATTTTTGATTAAAGGGAAAATAGATGTAGTGCATGTTGCCTATATGTGGGCGTTATTATCCATTGCCTAACGTTAAGGATGTGTTTTACCTAGTCAATTTTTAAGCAAGGGTGTGTTCTGCTTATCTCAAAATCTAACAATATGCAATCAAAAAATATTTGATCAACATTCAAAACAAAAATTAAAAAAGTGGACAAAAGTACACATTATTATGAAACTCCACAAGAGCGTGGGCTCCTTAGAAGTAGTAAGCCAAAAAAAAAAAAGCGGCACATTCACCCATTGACATCTCAAAGGCCATCAGGTCAAAACGTGGAAAAAAGTGGAAATAAAACCACGCGTCACATTACAAACGGGTAAACTGCTAGCGTCTTTTTCGGCAAATGATTAAAATGCGACCGGGTGGCCGTATATTGCCCGGCAAAATCCCAGCCTGAGAGAGAGAGAGAGAGAGAGAGAGAGAGAAAGAAAGAAGGAAGGATAGAATACCCGGGCACCCTGTTATCCGATTCGCAAAGCATAAAATATGACACTGCATCGAGCATCAGCATCGATACCTCATTAGCATGCCAATTGTGTATGTGTGTGTGTGTGTGTGTGTGTGTGTGTGTGTGTGTGTGTGTGTGTGTGTGTGTGTGTGTGTGTGTGTGTGTGTGTGTGTGTGTGTGTGTGTGTGTGTGTGTGTGTGTGTGTGTGTGTGTGTGTGTGTGTGTGTGTGTGTGTGTGTGTGTGTGAATTTGTGGGCGCCTGCATTCAAAGTTCGATGGTGCTCCACTTCGCCCGAATCGTTTGCGAAACCCTAATTGAAATACATGTGTTTTGTGCCCGCAGAGATGCAATCGGTAGTGGTGGGTGGAGTGGGGACAGGACGGGTAGAAGCCCGGGAGCAAATAATCGAACTAAAAACGCTCAACCAAGAAGTAGCGCGTGAGGGAACAGTTCTGGTTTCCATCATTATGAGCTACGCGGAGGAAATTGTTGTTTTTTTTGCGCTGTCCTCTGTTTTTCATTTGCTTTTGTGTGTGTGTGTGTGAGTGTGCACAATCGTGGATTAAGGGCAGACACAATGGGCCAAGCGACACCCGTAATACAGTTCCGGTACTCATTGCGGTACCAATTTTCTTTCCTCCGCGCCTGGGCAGCGAAACATATAAACGAACATGCGAAGCAGCAACGGCAACAACAACGCTTACAACAGCTAAAAGCCTCCGGACCGCCATTTGGACCACCATTGCCATGCACACACACACACACACACACACACACACACACACACACACACACACACACACACACACACACACACACACACACACACACACACACACACACACACACACACACAGTCACACCGTCCGCTCGTAATTATTATTAATCGTTGTGATTATTGTTGCCATTTTTCTCATTAGCAGGCGAAGCGGAATGGAAATGACTGTTCCGTTCATTTTAGTCCGTTCATCCGTCCATCCTGGGTCGATTCGGGACTTGCGTGGGAGGGAGGAGAGAGCAGAGAGTACAAGGCAAAAAGTGAAAACGCAAAAAAAAAAAAAAACCCCGAGTCAAAAAAATGGCCAAAACACACCAGGCAAGACAAAAACCAGCCGGCCAAAGGTGACGATTGAGCGCGTACGAGCATGGTTAAAATTGCGGCCCCCAGCTTTACTAGCGGTCGGGGACAGCTTTCACACCCTCACAACTCCCCCACCCCCTTCCCACTTTTTCCGTTTGCGTTTATTCACTGCGTGCTGAAACTTTTGCGCGCATTTGTAACGCCACGGCCCGAGCGCGAGCTGCGAATGTAGAAGGGTGTGCGCGCTACTTACACGCAGCACGTTCGGTGCTTCGTGCCTCCCAATTAACACCGGCCGCGCGCCAGCAGCTGAAAGCTTTTCGCCGTACTCGCAAAACAGCCCCCGAAACGGTGGCCGTCTTATCACTCCCACGGTTCCCATCACGCACGGGCCGACGGGACCAAACACCGGCGCATTTTATCCGCAATGAGTGGTTTATTATGTTGATTGATTATTCCGACCACAGCGAGCGAGCGAGTGGCACGATGCGAGAGAGGGGCGAGAGTGTGAAGCTGTTTGAAATCACACACACACACACACGCTCGACCCACATTTTGCAGAGAAACCGTGCCAAAACCGTGCGCGCACCTTTGCCCGGCGCCCGGTGGAACATAATTACAAATTAAAATGACCATTGTTGCGTGACAGCAGCGAAAAGTAGTCCTTATTGGAATCTTTTTTTTTTCAATCCGAAGGGCTGGGAGGGAGGGAGGAGTGCGTTGGAACACAGTTGGTTGGATGAAGCACTTCCGTTCTGTGAATCGCACTGCACTGCCGAAACGCAATTCCGCACCGGTTGGCGGGTAGTTCGTGCTAGTGAAAAGTGTGCAATTTGTGTGATAGTACTGTGCTGCACGGTGCACGGTTTTCGAAGAGTGCAATTGTTTCATGTCAACCCAGCTCAGGAGGGTTGATGTAAGCTGACAGGTTTGGCTCACCGCTCTGACCCGATGGTGCGACATTACAATGTTTGCACACCCCGAACGATTGCGGGGCACTGGAGACGGTAAGACATACGTACATTTGCATACCTTTAGGCGCTTTGAAAGGCGCTACATTCAGTTTCAAAATTGCGGTCGAGAAGGCAAACTATTCTCTTTGATCGGTTACCGTAAACGCCCAAAATGTATGCAATATGGCATTTTAATTACCAAGAAAGAAGAATAGAATAAAAAAAAAATATGAATAGTTTTTCGTTACATTTTTCTTTCTCATAAAAAAAACAATATTTTCATATCCATTTTGTGCATTCACAGTAATGCATTCAACACATCATCCATCAACTTTTTTGTTCAACATCAAACCTGTACTTGTAAAGTCAGCCTAATAAGCTATTTTGAGACAAAAACTGCTGCGGAAATGACTAAAAAAATTGTTCACTTCTTCCCCAGCTCATTTACGCTCAACATATTAACATAACTCAATATGTGCAGGGTTTTTTTCAGTTGAGTTTAGAAGAGCAGCATACTTTTTTTAAATAGTCGCAATAGATGTTTGACCAGCATCGTCTATTTTTGATTGCGTGCAAAGGATTATTGACTAGGCGCAATTGAATTCAGCCCAGCCGGTTGCTGGTGCAGAGTGACCAGATTGTTTTTAGAGCTTATAGATAGGAAATCTAAAGCAAATTCGGTAATTTTCGATAAAAACAACTTTTCATCCACTACATACAAGATTTCCCACGATTTATTGGTCAGTTCCCATAATTTTTTGGGCTCGTCTCACGACTTATTCGTCGTATCTCATGGATTTTTGGTTTTTTCCCATAATTTATTGGTATCGTCCAATTGAATATCAGTACAATTGAACCAAAAATATTCTGGGAAACGGCCAAAAAATCGTGGGAACCAACCAAAAATTGATGAGAACCAACCAATTAATCGTGGGAAACCCTGTAAAATTCATTGAAGTCTAATTTTTTTGTTAAATGTTCAATACTTAGAAAAATCTTAGATTTTAGGTTAGAAAAATTGAGTATTAGTGTGCTCAATTGTAACTCAATATTCGATCGAACATCGATAGAACTACATATGGTCACTCTGAACAACTTGCTCAAGCATGCTTATGGTTAGGTTATGCCTATGGGTCCACTACTGCATGTTTCAAGCCATCAAATGCTTTTAATTTGTGTTTGTGAATTCATAAAATCAAAACAATAGAACCGTAAACCTATCAGATCAATTATTTATTATTTTGTGAATGATAAATAACAATAAAAAAATTGTTTAAACTAATGTATGCATGAAATTAAATATTATCAACAGATAAATATTCAAGTCAATCAATACACCGGCTGTTATAAACGCAACGCTCGTAAGTTGTCAGGCAAAGGGCTGCTGAAATCAATTGCTCCTAGTCAATAACCCATTGCACGTAATCGAAAATAGACGATGCTGGTCAAGGATCTATTGCAACTATTCAAAAAAAAAATATGCTGCTAGTATAAACTCAATTGAAAACCCCTGTAATGACACCCAATTACTTCATAAAATCTTTCGAAATGTTGAAAAAAAAAATCAAAAATATGTCATGCTTGAGGTATATACATGGAATTTAATGGAACAAATAATTCCAACGATGATTTGTATTGCGTGGAGTTTGCGTAATACTTCGGTCGTCCGCTATTATAAAATACTGAATTTTTTATACATTTAAAGTGAAAGATGTTTTTAAAAAATGAACAAAATAGCACTTTTTATTCATAAACATTCCTGTACGAAGATGATCGGTTTGATAATAAAATAAGCTAAAGAGTAAAACAACAAACTAGGAATGAATTTTTCAAGCGTTTGACATTTGTCTTTATCTTTTTATAGGTTATTAACTTGTTTACAACTGTGCATTTATTTTTTATATATTATATAAGTTCTTTAATCAACTGAGAACATGTTATCAACCACTATTGCCACCAAAACAAGGGTCAGATTTACTTGAGATTGTGAAATAAACGTCATTGGAATAGTGGTCAGTTTGCAACTCAAAAGCATTAGCAAAAGCACACATTTTACTTTACAATTTGTTGGGTTTTATATTGAAAAAAGTAGACGTTGGTGGTACGTAACCATTTTGCTCAATAAATGCACATGAAATTAATCTTAAACTGCTAGTTTTGAAGTGATTTAAAATGGCATTCGAGCCTATGAAAATAATTAAGAAATTATATTAAAAAAAACCCTTGCACATAAGCTATTTTCTTTCACGTGTTTCAACTATATCACACATAATATGCGTGACGCCTCATTTTCTCATTTTGAGCACCGTTCGATTGGCTCTCACTGTCCAAGGCCTACTTATCGTGCCCGGGAGGTAACGGAAACAAATGCACCCGATTACAAAAGCCTGCCAGTAAATTATTTCATCATTTGTACTACCAACCCGGTTTAATAGCTTCTTCCCCGTACCACGTTTCTACGCCGACCCGCCGACCGTAGCACCGTGTTTTAAATTTGTCGATTTAAATCAAACGTTTATTGCTTTTGCCCCTCTGTGCTCAGCCCAGGACCCAGCACTAACCGATGGGCTCCGACTCCACTACACTAATCGTTTTAAATGGGCTGCAGATGGGTTTAAAAATAAAATAATGCTAGTTTCAGCGTGCTTTACGGTAATAGTCTGCGGCTGTACCAGCTTGGACCACGTTTTTGCTCCAAGCTGTGTGTGTGTGTGTGTGTGTGTGTGTGTGTGTGTGTGTGTGTGTTTATGTTGCTGCTTTTGTTTTTGTTTGTTGCACGCGGTCACTTAAATATGCAAAACGCAGCTCACTGCAAATAGGAGCTAAAGTTAATGGATGATTTACTGGCAGTCGTATCGTTTTGTCTGCAAACATGTATTATTTATTTATTTTTTTCCTGCACCATATAATTGCCACAAATGCCACTCGCCTGCGTCCTGTGGTCGCTTGCCTCATTTGCACTCTGCATGGATTTTACATTTACTACCACAAACAAGAAAAAAAAACAAAACGAAACAAAACCCCTCAGCCAACCTGTGAGCCAGTCTCGCCTATCGTTCCGGAACAAAGCGAACCCCCCGAGAAACGCGAGCGCCTAGGTGAAACTGAGAGCGCAACCGTTACTCGCATGCGACACTTAAGCACGCCCGACCGATGGATCAACTTCAGAACCCCCACCTGCCCGCGTCCACAGCATGGGGCCGTTTTTCTTTGGCGAGCCAACCATCTTTGCTGCTTTGATAACGGCAACCGATCCCGCCAACCCTGCGGCAGCGTGCAGTTTGTTTGCTCGTCTGTGTGTTTGCGTGTGTGTGTCTTACGATTTGCGTCATTGCGAAAATGGGGGTGCGCTCGAGATCAAAAACACATATTCTGCTGTGGAAGGTGAACGCACAGCACAGCATGAAAACAAACAGCCCGGGTCGCCGAAACCGTAGGTTTGCGAAACCCATACGCCGAACCGGACGAATCTAATCGGATTGTTGCGATCTGGATTGCGGTTTTTGTTGTTGTTGTTGCTTCGGTGAAAATCTCGTACTGCGGTGAGGAGCTGTGTACTGCACTGGGTGACTTGAATGTTGTGTCGATTTAGAGACAAGTTGTCAGCCACAGCAGGATTGCAAGGGGTAGCGATCACAGCTAATGACGATCATAGCAATTTAGTATAAATGCAATGAGATAAATTTTAAACAGTTTTTTCTTTTGTCGAAGCTATGCTCTGGAGTAATTCGAAAAGGTTATTTTATGAAGCAACTTTATTAGATCGATTTATATTTTAACTACAAGGAGGCACCTGTGGTGTGTGGGAGTGTTTGGCAAATGGAGGCGCCTAGTGTACAGTGGCGTCTAGTACATGGAGGCGCCTAGTGTATAGTGGCGTCTAGTACATGGAGGCGCCTAATGCATGGTGGCGTCTAGTACATGGAGGCGCCTGGTAGTTTACTATAGTGATGAAGATAATATTGTTTTTATTCTCAATTGCAATTTTTTCATTCGGCTTCGGTTTTGGTGTCTACATCCGCACTTACCTAACACACCGTTGCACACTGCCACAGTTTTTTTTCTGTTGAACTGTGCTGCATTCCAACAACATTAACCAATCTATACGCCACGCCACGTAGCGTAACCATTGACAACAAACTTCCAATTAATTCATCAATGGATAATAGTTGTGCGAGAAACGTCTCCGCAGCGCTGCAGTACACGCCAGCAGTGCTAAGGGATAATGGTAATCCTTCGTTTCGTCCGCTAATACCAAATCAATCCACAATGCAAAACTCCGACACCACGATCCTACACCACAGCTCGTACAACGGGTACTCCTCGTTCTCTCCCTCTCTCTCTCTCTCTCTCTTGCACTCACTTGCACTACCATTCGCTCGCACGGGTCCGTTCTGGTTGCTGCGATAAAATAAAACTTCAGAGCAAAGCGGGAACTATTGCCGTTTGATGTCCCTCATTCAATCGGCTGTTCGTAGCAAGTCTCGTACGATCCTTTCCCTAGCGTGAACCACGGACCACGGCATAGAGGAGTGGGAAACAGCCACTGAGACGGGTCGGCGGGGTGGGCAGCCCATACGGGAGTGAAATGTTTTACTCGATCAAACGAGCACGAGCGGTCCAAACCTCAGGCCCCGCTTTTTAACCCCCCCCCCCCACCCCCTCGTACTGACCGCACTCGGTCCCTCACATCTGCAATGCGGAAGTTGTTTGTGCTTAAGGATTTGTCGCGTAAGAGCGCTCCGGAGATTTCACGATTTCGCTTGCGGTTTCTCCTGATCCCCGGCCCGGTGCCTGAACTCTATGCACCCCATCCTCTCCCCCTCCCTCCTTCGTGGTCATTCTCTGATTGCAAAAGAGTGAAACTGGGGAGAGGATGGAATGAGGGCTCAACGAAAAAAGAAGGGGTGTGCACCCCTGGTGAGAAAGAAAAGAAAAAGGCCCGGAACGAAAGAAAACACATAAAGAAAGCTATCGGGTGATTGAGCTGGCGAACGGCGAGCGAGACACGAGACGAAGAAAACGAAACCTTCACCCCCCCCCCCCCTCATCTCATTCTTCTTTGCTACCCCTTTCCGTGTTTAAAAACAACCCCTTCTGGTTGAAAGGTATTTTAACCCGAACTTTGACCGGCACACCGGACCGGTCTCTAGACGGGTCCAACAGGGCCTGTGTGTCCGGGGCCTGTGTGTGTGTCACTGTTTTTCAACAAAACCGACAATCACCGAACCGAAAGGATCATGCCAAACAGCAGCAGAAGCAGCAGCACAGCCAGACGGCAGATACCAAAGTTGGCAACTTACCAGTAGCCGTTGCATCGATTTCGCAGCCTCGCAGGCTCCTCGGCAACGCTCGCCGGTTCGGGATCACGGGTGGGAATAAGGGGCGGAAAGCCCCCGGAGGTGAGATTGGATAAATTAATTTCTTACCTTTACCGACGACGACGACGACGACCACGACCCTTTCCCAGAGGACGCGCGGGAGCGTGCGCTCATAAATATCAAGCCGTTGCCGTTGCTCCAGCACGGCTTTGGCTGCACATGATAAATTTATGCAAACGGACGAACGGCGGAAATTCTGCCACCACACGAATGGTCAATTTGTGCGCCGGTTTCGGTCGAATGTGTGGATGGTTCCGTGACAACGTACCGTTTTTTTTTTTTTGGGGGGGAGCCTAGAGTAGAGAGAAAGGTTGGGGAGTGGAAGTGCTAGTTTATAGCGATTTTTTTAGAAGAGCAAGTTTAGTATTGTGATGTACAAATGGCAATCAATGTTTGTAGTTTTACATCAATCAATGGATTTTAAATTGAAAAATCGTTATAGTTTGATTTTTTTTCATTGTGGATTTGCTTACTGATTGTAGGTTAAAACTTTTTCTTTTTAAGGAAAAAGAGCAGAATTACCCGTGAAAAGAGCAGAGTATTGTAAACCACTTGAAGGTCAGCAGTTTAAAATTGGGGTTAGATTTATGTCCTACTTCGCGCATTAACCTTATTTATGTTGTAATATCAAACACAAGAAACAAATACAGTGAACCCTTTCTTATTTGGGACCTCTCCAATTTGCAACACCCCTCTTATTTGAACATTTTTCACAGTTCCTTAATTTTCAGTACATTTTTGTCTATCTAATTTGAAAAACCTCTGAAATTTATAAGTCTCGGAAGCCTGTATAGGCCGGCATGATAACTTAGGTCACAACGCCAAAAAGAAGAAGAAGAAAAAGAAGAAGAAACATACAAAGAAAAAGAAAAGGAAGAAGAAGAAAAAACGAAAAAGAAGAAGAAGAGGAAGAACAATAAGAATAAGAAAAAGAGGAAGAAGAAGAAGAAGAAGAAGAAAAGAAAGAAGAAGAAGAAGAAGAACAAAAAGAAAAAGAAAAGGAAAAAGAAAAAGTAGAAGAAGAAGAAGATTCAAAAATACATGCAAAAAACATGCCCGCCGTGGGTTCAACCCCAGCATGAACTGTTCCCTCGTAGCAAGGACTGATCGTAGCTGTGTGATAGTAATAAGAATAAGAAAAAGAAATAGAAAAATAAGAATAAGAAAAATAAGAATAAGAAAAATAAGAAGAGGAAGAAAAAGAAAAAGAAGAAGAAGAAGAAGAAAAGAAAAAGAAAAAGAAAAAGAAGAAGAAGAAGAAGAAAAGAGAAAGAAAAAGAAAAAGAAAAAGAAAAAGAAAAGAAAAGAAAAGAAAAGAAAAGAAAAGAAAAAGAAAAGAAAAGAAAAGAAAAGAAAAGAAAAGAAAAGAAAAGAAAAGAAAAAGAAAAGAAAAGAAAAGAAAAGAAAAGAAAAGAAAAGAAAAGAAAAGAAAAGAAAAGAAAAAGAAAAAGAAAAAGAAAAAGAAAAAGAAGAAGAAGAAGAAGAAGAAGAAGAAGAAGAACTGACCCTACATATCCTTTATAGGTACTGCAACTGTTCCTTTTCGCTTACCGATCCCAAAACTTATACAGATCCTACATAGATCCTGGAATTGATACTGATTCCATAACAGTTCAAAAACTGATGCTGATCTCATACCGGTTCTGAGCTGATCATAAACCCATACCGGTCCTTAAACTTTTACAGAACCTGTACAGGTCCTGGAACTGGTCATGAACTCATAACGCTCCTCATAACGGACTTTGAACTATTACCGATTCAGAAATTGTTCTTCATCCCATACCGGTCCTGAAACTGCATACAGGTTCTGGAATTTATACACGTTCCACACTCGTCCCAGAACTGGTTGTATACCAACACTGGTCCTTAAACTGCTCCTGAACTTATACCAGCCCTGGAACTGGTTCTGATGCCATACCAGTCATGGGCCTAATCCTAAACATAGACAAGCTTTGGAACTGATCATGAACGCATATCGATTCTGAAGCCTTCACGGAAGTCATTCCGTTGCTAGAATTGATCCTTAAGCCATACAAGTTTTAGTACTTATAGAGATCCCATTCTGATCCTTGGAATAGATCCTGATCCCAAACCGTTCCTGTATCACTAATGCTGTATCAATACAGATTTAGTTACGTAAACAGAATACCTTACACAGATACTCCCTGGAGCTTATACTGAACCCATACCCGTCCCCGAACTCGTTCTAAACCCATAACACCATACTGTTCCTGGAACATCAACATCTCTTCCATACAAACATAGCAACTGATACCTCCAGGTCCAAAAACTTATGCAGAACTCACATACCTCGTGGAAACTGATCTTCAACAATTATTTATCTCAATCAAGGAACGAATTACGACCCGAACTAGTCCAGGAATCGATAAAGCGCCTATTCCGTTCCAGTTATTGATTCCGCTGCTAATATTCGAACCCATTCCCAGGCAATAACGTTTGCTTTAATTCTGTCCAGAAGCTGGGCTATCCAGAAAATAGCAAACATACGAGCTAACTGTGGCAGAGCAGGCTTATGTACTTGTGTCAACACGTGCTCCGTTGGTGTAGCTCCCCACTGATATATTAGTTCACAGCACAGCAGGCACAAATTAGTGCTCATTTTGTGAGAAAAAAAAAACCTCTTTGTTCAGTCTGGCCTATATTTTACCTAAAAACTTACCAGTTCCCACGAATCAACCAATTCCCTGCTGAACCTCACGGTCGACTGATTTGGGCCTGCTAATTACGATTGCATGCATACGTTTAGGCGTCATTACCAGTACGATCAAGCACAAAGATACGACACTATTTCGGCAGACAACGTACTCTATTGCGCCAGTATTGCTACGCGCATTATCATAAATTACACATCCCGCCGGCAGGGACAAACAACTCCATCGCAGCCCAATATGCCTGCAGACGGAACGGATGTTTTCCTTTCAATCATACACGGTATCATTTTTATTGTAAATGCACACCCGCCCCGCACCTCCACGTTCCACAAACAGCGGAAGCCGCACAGCAAACGCTGCGTACCCGCCGGCCGTGCGGAGTTCGTTATTATTCTTCACTCGTCAAGGTTTAGTATTCAATTAATTTCATCAACGGGCAACATCGCTCCACTCTTCTTAATCCAACAGCCCGGGTTTCGATAGCACAGCAAAGGACGTGGGAGAGGGCGGGGGGGGAGGGTGGGGGCGAGAAGCTGGAGGGCATGGGTTTCCATTGCAAACGGAAGACATGGTCGCGCCGCTCCCTAGCACGGTGTAAAACCGCATGCTTCCGCTGCTGCACGCCACCAAGCAGGACACTTCCACCATTACCACCCTCCCCGCTTTCTCGCCATTCCCTTTATCCGGTCGGTCCGCCGGCGTCGTGTTGGGGTGGGATAGGCCTACCGGGTGGGTTGTGCGAGCAGCCGAGAAAATTCAATCTAGACAGTAACCGGATGAAAACTCGTCAATGCCTACGACCTACATTCCACATCCCCACAGCACACAACGCATACACACAAACACACACACACACCCTCTCTACCATCCTTTTACCTCCTCTCCCTGCCCCCACTCCAGCAAGCGATGCAGAAGACACAAGAAAGTAAAAAAAAAAAAAGGAGTGTCGACGAAGCCCGCCACAGCACGGCAAGACGCTCAAACGCGCCCGCGAATCTTACCCTTCACCTTCCCTCCCCGCACCCCTCAGCTAGGGTTCAGCCTCTCAGAAACAGATTACGAACACCAACGGCGCAACACACGTTTCCTTGGCTCGGCGAGCGCACTGGGGTAGGCGGTAGGGTTAGTGAAACACGTGGGCAGAATTTTAAGGCAAAACTCTCCCCCCCCCAGCTCCCTACGTACGTATGACCGCTTGTTTCGGATTGCCGCGAAATCGGTTTTTGATCTGATTCGACGTTTGGCATTCGCCCCCCCCCCCCCCTTCTCGCTGGTGGTGGGCTGAAGTATTTATATAGATTTGTCGACGTTCTTGCCAACAGGCTCGCCGCAAACGCTGTAACGGGCTGGACGAGCCGGAACGGCACGGCTAGCCGAGGACACATTCGTCAATCTTGTCTTCAAAATGGCACAAAAAAAAACACCCACACACACGCGCGCGCACGCAAGTTCATCCACACAGACAGGCGGGTAGAAGAGCAGAACACAAAACAAAAAGAAGTGCAACAAAAAAAAAAACGCAGAAACCAAAACCCAAGTCCGCCGAATCTCGTCCACATGAGACCGCCACCGTTTGCTAGGAATTTTGTTTGATATTTGCTTTATTTTTGTCTCCCTTCACTTTGCCTTCTTTCTCTCTCTCTCTCTCTCTCTCACACACACACACACACACGCAGCTTCTGCCACGTTCACGCGCTTGATCGCCAGTGTGTCCAGGTATACCGATGGGGGTACGTGTGCTGTATGCCAAATGCCATTTGTTACAAATCACATTAAATATATTCCCTCTTGGATCATCTCTCTGGTTTGCTTACATCCTCTCCTCCCCCTCCCCCTCCGTCTCATCCCCATCATGCTGTTTTTGCAATGTGTGTTGGTGTGCGAGGTTTTCGGTACCGATTTCCCGCCACAGGAGCGCTCCCCCGCCCTCCACACCAGGCTGACCGGGGGGCTGCGCTGTGGTAGAATGATTGATATCAGAAAATTAACTCAACCTAACCGGGCTTGGGTGGCTTATCAATCCCACCAGCGATGGAACAGGAGGGAGGTTGTGGGAGATAGAACTAGCAAAAGGAAAAATTGAGATAGATTACAGTGGGTGGCCTATGTTTAAGTGTCCACTTACCTTGGTAGTAATCAAAAAATTTAAATGAATTTATTCATTTGAAAGGTTCTCCGTCTTCTACCCACTTCAAGTGTTTTAAAGGTTGGTTTTACTTTGGTTTGCGGTTCAATGATACACACGTATTTGAATACATATAGTAAAATCATGTTTCACCAAAGTTTGCCTGAAAATAAGATAGTTAGGGTCCATCTAGGGACCATCCATGAATTACGTTACACTCTCAAAGAAGAGGTTGCGATTCGAAATTGTGTTACATAGCATTCAACAAATGATCCAAAAAGCATAGTTTAGTCATCCACGCGACCACATTATTATTTAAATTTTACCAGGGTACATAATTTAAATTTGAAAAAAAAAATTAATTGCGATGAAAATAAGAGTTTTTTTTGTATTAAGATTAACCAATATCAAGGAGATTAAATTCTGAAACACAAAACAAAAATACATGGTTTATGAAAAATATTCAAAGAATTTTTTAAAAACCCCTTAGGGCCTTAAATTGGAGTAATATTTCCAATAAGTAGAAAATAATAAATATGTAAAATATAGTTAGTTAAGTTAAATATTTGACCTATATTTATTATCTATGAAATCTACGTTTTTGGCCATTTTGAATCATAATTACATTTAGTTCAAAGGCACTATTAGGGCGATGAATTAGATTAATAAATATTTTTACACATTGATTATGATTTCAATATCATAGTTTTACCAATAGTGGGCTAATACATACATAGCCATTTTAATGTTTAGTTGTTTTAAATGTAATTCTTATAGTTGCTATAACACTAATAATTATCAAAAATATTAAGGTGATAGTCATATTATTTCTTTCTTTATTCTAATGAATTATCAATGAATCTTAACCTTACCCACGAATGCTGAACAATCATAAGGTTTAGAATATTAAACATTACTATCTATCAATTTGCTCATCCACGACGGTTAAAACAGGCGTCCAAAAAATGCTGCTTGGGTTTGAGATAAACAGGCGTTACGCGTAAGACTAGCGTAACGTAGAAGGCTGAGCCTTACTTTTACCCAAATAACTCCACATTTGCCTTGAAATAAACAATAAAATATTATGAAACAGCCAACGATGGCATTTCTTTCATCAATATGATAAAATAATATGAATCTACACCATGCTTGTGTGTCTTATACGTACCTGTTGAATACTTTTTTCCTAAAATTCTTCAATTAAAAAGTTCTGTTGGTGTTGCGTATTTTATGGATGACACCCTACATGGTAATTTTTCACACTTTTCGGGGGTAAATTGCCTTTTAGCTGGAAGATTTCAGCTTTTTGTTTATTTTGTTATGAAACTTAATATATTCATGTATTATTGAAAGATAGTGTGGTAAAAAATTGAAAAAAAAATCATAAAATCATGCGACAAATTAAAAATACAGTACAAGGTAGTGAAAAAAGGAAATCGAATTCCCCGACAAATAATCAACAGGGCTGAGTTGGAGCTTAAAATTCTTACAAAACAAATTAATTTCAATGTTCTTGTTGATAAAACACAAACCTGTTGTAAAAATATGTCAACCACTGTGCACATCAAACGGAATGAAATCGCAACGGATAGAAGTAAAGAAAAGAATGAAACGTGAGTGAGCACGCGTAAGTATGCTTGGGTGTATGTACGTGTGTATGTGTGTGTGTGTGTGTGTGGGGACGTGTAAAGCGATCCGTAAATGGGTGAGATAGAATTCAGCACACGACTGCTTAGCAGCTTAGCCGGCTCCGTCGTGCTGCTGCAGCCAAGAAGCGGCCGGGGGTAGCGCCGGACGACTGCCCGGAAGTTTATTCGGACTCACTTACACACGAAAACACACACTGTCCACTCGTCCAATCTAACACCGGGGTTTGGCCGACCCAGCTCCGGGGCAGCAGCTTTTGCTCCGGGTGGGAAAATCGAATAAATTATCCCATTTTCACGGGCGATTGATGTTTCCGTATCGGTTCGCTGGTTCCTAATTTTCCGCTGTGTAAATAAAAACTGAACTAGGGTCGGGCACCGTTGCTCGGGACGGGGAACGGTCCGTGCGTGCCGTGCAGCCAGCAGCAGCACTCGGAAAAACAAGAGGGAACACAAGTGGAGGGGGGGGGGGCACAGGCAGAGAGGACCAACATAGCTCACGTGCTAATCTATAGATTCTTGGCAGCCAGCAGAGGCAGCAGCGCAGCGCATTTTTCGATCCCTCCGCCAGCCGGCTTATGATAAGCTATCTTTTTCCTTCCAGTCACCAGTGCGCCCTGCTCCGTGTGATCGAACATGCTGGGTGCGGAGGGGTGGGGGGGAGCAAATATTCCCTCCCAGCACCCAGCTGGCAGGCGTCCGGTAAGCTTTGATTTATCCACATTTACCATGGTGATGGCGTCCTTCGCTCGCTACTCAACCCGACCGGTCATCAACAGCTGGGTTACACATACATTGGCTCCAACCACCCTCCCCCCCCCCCCAACTCCCACTCAAACCCGAACTGACCAGCTGTGTGCACGTGTATGTACAGTCAAACGAGCAAACGATTTATATTAAATTATAATACTTACACCGATTGGATCTGGTACGAATCTGCCGTGAATGCCGGAAGACATGAAATCCAGCAACGAGGGAAAGGTGCAACGGGGGGATTGTGCGGCGAAATGGAACACGAGCTTAATCAACTAACTTTATTGCGCTCTGTTCTATACACTTCCCATACACACACACACACATCCACTTTCACCAAACAAGATGAACGCCAATCGACTTCGACAAGGATCGATAAGAGCGTGTCGGTATCAGAGATTTTTGCAAGACCGTTCCCGCTAGCGCACTGGCATCCGTTCATGTGTGTGTGTGTATGTGTGTGTGTGTGTAGTTTATTGGGTTTCGCGTCCGGCAGGGACGGTCTTCGAGTAATTATTTGTGTAACCAATTAGCTTTCCAGATGGGCGCACTTTAAATCAACTCTTGCGTTTTGATTGCATCGCGAACCGGTTACAGCCGAGTACGGAAACGCCTAAAGGTATGTAATGAAGAGTACAGCTTTCCATTTCCTTTTTTTTTTTGTACGTCGCCTTTCTTTCGCAAAGTTTGTGCGAAGTGAAGCCTTGTGTGTGTTTATGGTGCTTCGCTACTGTTTTAATCAATCAAAGTGTTGCACGTAATGTTGTTTTTTTTTATTCTTCCTCCGCAAGTAGTATTTCATGGAAAATTGTTCCTCGCAATGGTTCCTGGAAAGCTATGGCTACTTGTGCGCCTAAAAGTGTGCAATATGATGTGTTGGTGCTACACGGAATAGTAGATTTGTTATTAGCAGTGTAGGTTTCTCGTTAGCAGCGTTTGATGAAAAACAAACAGTGGCAAATGTGCACAATATTGGCATTAAATTATCAACAAAATTATACTAATTATGATTTGTTTTGATGTTTTTATTTATTTCAAATGTTGGTAAATATTAACCTTTGACAGAATTGTTTTTCAAAAGTCTTTTGCCCCTAAATGTTTGTAAAAGGGATATGCTGCATAATCAATCATGCCGAAGATTAATCAACAAGGGTCGTTTTAAGCTTCTGAAGCTGCCGGTATGTTCCGCAATGAAGATATTGCGTGTAAACTGCCAAGTAAAGCAGCTCCATATGCTCTCACTGTCCCTCTAATGAACCGGCCATTCTTGAAAGTAGGCGCTCGGGCTATCCAAGATCAAACCCAGCGTGTACAGTGCTAAAAAGCTCAAAAGGATTCGTCTGCAACTAATGATTTGTAATTCAAAGAATATAAATGAATTAAGCAGGAAAATCACAGTTGTTACCACCTAATTTTAGCTCTAAGGCATCAATTTTTGACAGTAGGAATCAATGTTTGACTCTAACGCACCTATTTTTGTCCACCAAGTCAACAATGTCTGGCTCCTGTAGGAATCGTGGCAATTTAAAAAGGTATTTAAGCAGATTTTTAACATTTGTTATCTTACATCTCATAAAAAATACAAAAACTGTGTAAATTGATTGTTTCTTGAGAAAAAAAATGTGAAATTTTAGAAATTCTAAAGCTTTTGTTTGCAGCTGAAAATAAATGCCAATTGTTTTCACTCCATTAATCATTCCGAAATTGGAAAAACAACTGTTTTATTTTAAATTCTATCAATAAAATTATTCACTACTTAACTTAATTTCATACATTTCAGAATACTCTGTTTCAGAAATTACTTAAAATTTTGTAAATAAAGCAAAAGCGACAGTCAAAAATTGATACCTTCGAGGCAAAAATCGTGACACTCTGTCAAAAATTGGTGCCCTCGAGACAAACATAGGTGAGTTGGAGTCAAAACTTAGCGGCAACGACTGTAAATACAAAGCGACTTAAATAATTATCAAGTAAAGGGTTATGGTTGCATACTTTTAGGCGCCTCTAGCTGCCATAAAATAACCCGATTCAACATGAAATGTTAAAACTCGCCTGGCACCAATTCATCTAGTATTAAAGGAAAGCAATACTTCAAAGTATAATCGGTATGAAAGTGACTCTTTCCTAAGCTAAACATTTTAAAAGCGAATATTTTATTGAAATCCATTCAAAGAGATTGGAACTTGATTTTCTGTTGTTATTATTGCAGGCCTGCTTCTTTCCACACGTCACATTTGGCATCAAGAAAACAAAAAGGTATACAAATCAAAATGCCAAACAAAGGTCGAAGCAAATAACTCTGAAAAAAAAAAAAACAAAAAACTCTAAAAGAAGCAAGCCGAGGCTGAGTCAATATCAGTGAGTTTTTTTTTATTATTATTATTGTTCGTACCTGCATTCCTGTCCTGCTGTGACATTGTTTTTCACCTTCGTGGCTCATGGAGTCGCAATAATAACATCTGTCACGGATTCGAACTTCCCGTCCTTGCAGCAGCAGCATCTGCTGCTGTGTGCCAAATGTGCCAAACAAACCGGGACAAACAAACAAACAAACAAACAAACAAACAAACCAAAGTGCTCGCCGAAGTAGCCAAAACAAGCAAATGAGCGACCCGTTAATTAAAATCAATCAGTGCAAAGTGGAGGGATGGCAGTTTTTGGGCTCAGCTGTCCCGGCCGGCAGGAGCCGGAAAGTGGAAAAGGCACACTCAAAAAAAAACACACACACATACACAAACAAAGAGTCTCTTGCGTGTCTGTCGGTGGAAGATTAGCGCACGGACATACAGACAAAAAAAAACACACACACACACACACACAAAACTGTAGATGAAAAGAAAAACACACCGCTAGCGAGTGGAATATTATTAGTTTCATTGAGCGGCCACGGGACACGCGGTGTGCAATCGCCATTCGTTTGGGCGAAAATATTTACCCTTCGCAACAAAATGCCATCCCACGACCATCGACACACACACACACACACACACAGGACCGGGGGAGGGGGGGGGGAGGGCAAGGCCAAGGAAGCCTGTGCCGGGAAGCAGAAAACAGCCGCCCCGAACGGGGATTGATTTATTTATTTGTTTGCGAACCATCGGACGGCGGGCCAACTCGGTGTGATTTGAATGTCTCATATTTTTCTTGCGACACACAGCGTGCTGCTACCGTTCAATTGCCACCCGCCAGTGGGAGAGGGAGAGGCTGAGAGGGGGGGGTGGAAAATTTACGCTCACCACAGCACCAGGCAGCAGCAGCAGCAGGAGCCGCCGCAGAAACACAAAATAGGCGAATCATCAACATCAAAGCTGGATGGATAGCGTTTTTTTGTTGTTGTTGTTGTGTTGTTGTTTGTGTTTGCTTGCAGTTGTCGCTTGCCGCTTCTTCTTCTGCTGCTGCTGGCGGGCGGAATAAGCATCGTTTGCTCAAACAACCCCGTGATCCCGAAAGGTCTCGAGCTATTTGTGCAGCTACGGCAGTACGGTTTCGGTTTCGTCCTTCACCCGGATACACGGTCCTCCATTGCTGCGCGATTTCCCGTGCCAATAGTGATTGAGATCGCGGGCCGCAATTGTCGCGGCAGCCCGCCGCTTGGGAAGGCATCTGCCGCAATATGTGTGATTGGAGCTTGGGGTGAGAGCTAGGGGACGAGACGATTAGTGTGTGTGTGTGTGTGTGTGTGTGTGTGTGTGTGTGTGTGTGTGTGTGTGTGTGTGTGTGTGTGTGTGTGTGTGTGTGTGTGTGTGTGCGAGTTTTGGGTGCTCGTTTCGTCACTCTCTCTCTCTCCTCCTGATACCAGATCCTAGTGTTTCAGGAAACCGGAAAACGAAACCAATTGCAGCGAGCAAAAAGAAAAAATTGTTTTCACGATAAAACGGCACGAAAACAACAACTTTGTTCCACTGGTTGTGCTTTCCTATGATTTTCTTCTCTTTTTTTTGTCTTGTTTTGTGCAACATCAAAATAAACACTCCAAAAGCTGCGCACTGCTGTGCGTTCGTTTACCCATGGGCTGGAAATGAAATGGTGCACGTAAGATTAACCGGAATTAATATTCATGGCCGCTGCGCTACGCATTCGGTGCCCGCCCACTCACACATGCACTACGCTGTTTTTTTTTTCTTTCTTTATTGTTTCATCATTTACACAAAGAGATCTGTATGTTTATCCCACTCACTGATACAAATGAGTTGTTTTTTATCGAGAAAAAAGGCTACAAAAGCAATAAAACTACACTAGAATCAGTTAATTTTTTCTCATCTCTCAATGGCATCGAATGAAGTGCCCGTAATATTCTTTAGAATCAATTTTCAATTTGTTAAAAGTAGGTGTTACTATTGTACTGGAAATTCACACGAAGCTGATGCAACATTTAACAGATAAATTAACATTTAATTAAAAGCATAAACAGAGATACAGCCCAGCATAACAGTCATGCTGGGAAACTGGATTGTTTTCTTTATCTTCGCTGTGCTGTAACATGCTTTTGATTAGGGTACAGAGCTACAATTATGCAAAATATGCAATAGATGCCCTTAACAATTATTTCCACTTCGAATAAAACACTCTTGCTGTTAATATGTGTTTAATTAACGAAAATTCCAAGCTCGATTCAAGATAAATTCAATTTAAAAAGCCATAAAACATTCATTGTGCATACCTTTGGGCGCATGGACCATGAAGCGATGTTTAAGTTTCAATCAAATATTCCAATACCCATTCACCATTTGTAATTTGTAAATATTGTTAAATATATTAAAATAGTATTGAAGGAATTGGTTCGTGATTAGAAAAGCATGTTTGCCACAAAATATAAATATTTTGTTTCGTTTTGGTTGATCGGCAGCGGCAATGTAGGTTTATGGCGAAGTTGTAACGGCTGAGAGTAACTTATTTAATTTGTTTCTACATTTCTACAAAATTTTTAGCGAATTTTAAAATATAAAAACAAACAAAGGTTCACAGCCGCCTAAATGTATGCAATGGAATATTTTAAACCGTTCCATCTAATAAATCATTACAATTCTAGGTACAAAACAGTTAATCACACAATTCATGCTAACAGAAACAAATGAAGCTAAATTGCATACATTTGGGCGCATTTTATATCATATTTTCATTTTTTTATACATTTTTCTCTACCGGTGATCTTTTAACCCCTAAATGTCTTTTTTACAGCTAGCTGTAGATTTTTTTGCACTGCAGATCGTACTTTTCTTTTTTTAACTCTTCCCTTTTAAAATGATTTCGTCCTAAACTTTGAGATCGAAAGTTTTGAAATAAATGACTAAATAAAAAATAATTAAATAATAATTAAAACTAGTTTTCATCCAGTAAAAGAAAAAAAACATTTAATTCCCTGATAATTGCATACCTTTAGGCGATGAAAACAATCTCGAGCGAGGGCACAAAAGGTAACTTTACACGGTAGGAATGTGTTTTTTTGGTTTTTTTACGTACACCAGGAGTTCAATTATGGCGGGGACTGGATTTGCACCGGATAATGCTACCCTCCACTTCCCGGAACGGATGAGCGAAGCTGAATCATTTCACCGAAGAAAACAAAACTCAAACAGAAGTTAAACAATCAAACACCACCGGGCGGAGAAAAAGATGCCATAAACAAATAAAAGCTAAACCTACCATTTTCCGGCGCGCCATGGTTTTCGAGTGGGGGGAAGCGAAGCAAAGGAAACCCGTAAACAGGTTTCGCTTTTATTTTACGCTTGCCCCCCCCCGCTTCAAAAATGTCCTTCCATTGCTCGTGCTTTCTTCCGGCTCAAAAGCCACACACATAAATCGGGGCTGACGCGGGGTGCCGCACTTTGGTGTTTGGTGCTAATATTTTCTCGCGGGAAGACACAAAAAAAAGACAACAGTCGACAAATTGTGCGGATTATCGGGGGTGAATCAAAATTGATTTCCGACATCATGCTGCTCTGTCTGTAGCCGTGCGCGCTTGCCGCTCACCTGCGGCCCGTGTGGCAGTTGTTGTTTGCACGCTTGTTATTTCGTGGATTCGCAAACCAACAAAAAAGAAGGAACAAAAATTTCCAGGGAGCCGTGCGTACGATCTCAGTCTCGAGCGCCGGCGACAAAGATAAACCATCTTCGCGAACCTGTAACGAAACGGATGCTTAAACACCGTCACAAAGACATTCCCGTGCGGGCGGTACACAACCATCACCAGCGCGAGCGTTCGTATAAATCAGGCAAATGGGAAACAGCGGAAAAAAGCGATAAACTAAAGCCCCCGGAAGGGCATGAATGTAATACCGACACTGAGCACACAGCAACGGCAGCAACAACAACAACAACAAAAGCCACTGCACCCGTTTTTTGCTGAATGGAGCAGCAATCGCAAACGCGGGATCGCGCGGCTCGATTGCCTCGTAAACGGATGAAACCGATACGCCACGGCCTGTTGATCCGGCGCCCAGGACCCTGCCTAAAGTCTTAAACGCCTGCGAGCAGCCCGCAAACACAGCGAAGACGCCGAAGGCAGCAACAAAAAAACAACACACTGCTAGCACCGCTCGTTCGCAAAACGATTTCGCCGGATGCGCAACTACACAGCAGACAACTGCAGCACAAGCATGGGCGCGAAACGTGATTCACTGTTTGCCGTTTGTTCCCGCCCAGAGGGTGCAGGTGAAAAAATTAACAAGAAAAAAAAAACTCTCTCACACACACTCACCCCCACACAAAGAACAAGAGAGGCGCTTTTTTACGCTGCCCGTTGTTTGGAAGGCTCGTTTTCCTTCCCATGCCCGCCTTGTTCGCTTCATCTGTAATCATAATTTTCTATGAAATAGTAAACATTTCATGCATATCGGATGTGATGGAGCGCATCGTATGCACTGCTGACGGGAGCAATACGGGGGACGTTTGGGGGTGGGGACTACACCCGTGATCTTGATCTCTGGGACGGTGTGCTTCGGGAATGGGCACCGGCCCAGGACAGGACGCCCTAAGGGTGTGCAAAGAAGTGCAGCGTTTGCAATTGCCGACGCTCCTGGTTGTGCCGACACGTCCTGCACCTGACGCGCGGCTTGGTTGCCGAAAAATGGGACGCCACCCAAGCTGCAATGTAGGTTTATGGGGAAGTTCTAACGGTTAAGAGTAACTTATTTGATTTGATTCTACGTATTAAAAAACGAATTTTAAAATTTCAAAAATCAAAAAAGGCTAATAGCCGCCTAAATGTATGCAATGTAATATTTCATACCCTTTTATCTATTAAATCATTGCAATTCTAGGTAAAAAACAGTTTATCACACAATTAATGCTACCAGAAATAAATTAAGCTAAATTGCATACATTTGGGCGCATTTTATCTCATAATTATATTTTTTTATATATTCACCCAGTGCACTTGTCGAATGCCCAAGTGAGCCGAACTTTACCAGACAACCCAAGAGACCCTGCTGAAGGTGCCGTACGCATCGCCCGCCGGCTACGGCTGACAATCAAACGTCACACGTAGTTTCTACGGCTGGCACCCCGTAGCACACCCATCCTGTTTGCCCTTGCACCGGCTGCAGCAGCTTACCTGAGCTCGGGGTTGTTGCGCTGTTGCGAGTAAAGGTTGCACGGTCGGTTCCGAGCCAGGTCCGTTCCCAGTGCCAGGTTCGGCTCAACCCCACAGCCAGTGCGAGCAAAATGGATTAGTTTAAATATTTCACAAATCACAGACGAATAGCTGCGGTGGGTGCAAATAGGATCATATCTTACCAAAGCACTATCACACACCTATACACACACACACACGCACACTGACATACATAGGTTAAAGATGTTTACTAAGGTAAAAAAGTGAACCATCCTCTGGAAAATGTTCACCCTGTAAACAAGCGCACTGAGTGTTAGCATGTTTGCAGCGCAATTGCAATGCGTGGAACAGTTCAATGGTCGGTAATTAGGTCGCTCATTTTAGAGCAGTGTTTGAGTAAAAACAAAAAAACAATCCTCATCCCGCTTGACATTCACCTTTCAGTAGCTAACAAAGAACAAACGGGTGTGTTAAATAGATTCAATTTTATTTAATTGCGCCATTAAAAGTTATCGAGTTATTAAAAAATTTAGATTTATTTACGCCTAAATTTATGCTATTTACCAGTTTATACCGTTTGCTTGTTTAATAAATCCTGCCCAAAGCGCCTAAACGTATACAAACAAGGGTAAATTGAAACGGTGTTTTGTTTTGTAAACAGTTGTTATATCTTAATCTTAATCTAAATCTTGCAGGGTTTCCCACCATTCGTCAGCTCCCATAATGTTTTGGGCTCGACTCACGATTTATTCATCGTTTCCCATAATTTTTTGGCTTGTTCCCATAATTTATTGGTATCGTCCTATTGGATATAAATACAATTGCACCAACAAATGCTGGGAATTGGCCAAAACATCGTGGGTACGCACCAAAAAAATATGGGAACCAACCAAAAATTGATGAGAATCAACATTTATTGGTGGGAACCCTTCAATATTAATCTAAAAACTTATAATTTATCCTTACTCTTATTAAGCACCTGAAGGTATTTCAACTAGATTTCAACTAAACAACTAGTTCTAGTGTCGGCTACATCAATTTCATTGTAGCGCCTAAATGTATGCAACATGAAGATTTATTCCAGTTTTTTGCAGTTGTGGGAACACTTTGATGTAACTGTTAATAAAAATTGCAAAACAAATTTATTAAAAACGCGCAACCAAAGCAAATGGGCAATCAAACAATGAACACCAAAATTAGCATTTCTTGATTCAGGGCGCATTGCAAAACCAGCAATCGATTACACGGGCTGACGCTCGGGAAACTCGATGAAATAAATCAATTTTTATTGCGGAGAAAAATATAGCGATTGCTGTTAATTCCCACTGTGTGTGTGTGTGTGTGTGTGGGTGGGTGCACCACGGCCACGGGAGACTGTAAAACCTCAGGGTGTGACTTCCGGGCGGGCCAGCAGCCGATGCTCGATTGCCGGTGAAATATCCCATTACAGCTGCAATTGTTTGAATATTTGACAAATCACGAGTGACTGTGAAAGCCGCGGTGATAAACTGTGAGCAGTTAAAAGAAACAAAACGCAAGCGCGTGTATTACTAACCCACAGTGCATTTTAAACAGCGTGAAGGCAAAGTCACCCTCAGCCCGATCAGGAAGCAAATTTGGACAAAATTGGTAAAAATCAGCGCCTAAATGTATGTAGCCAGCAAAGCCTAAATGTATGCATTCCACGCAACACCTCTAGCACTAAGTGGACTGTGCAAACGTGGTCCTTTCTTAAATTAAAAATCTAGCAAAACCTTTGAGCAAACGGTTAGTGCAAAAAAAAAGCTCTTGACTCATTTTCCTCATCACATTTGCTCACTGTTCGCGTCAGCACGTGGTCGCAGGGCATTAAAAGTTCCAACGACCACCAAATTGACGACAAGCGCTAGAAACATGATACCGAAATCGAATCGAAACGTTTAAAAAAAAGGGGTTCATTTGTCATCTCGAGCACGGGGCACGCCGTTAGCAATTCTAAATCGATTCGATTTTGTTTCGGCGATCGGCAGCTTTGCACATTTTTATGCGAGCTTCGTTAGGCGCGCAGGCTGAAGCAATACTCGCGCTGAAGCAAAACAAAGCACCCCGGCTTCACTATCGTCACCATGAACCGATCAAGCGGTATGGGCAAGATTTGTGACCGAAGGGTGGACCGATGGACGTTCACGATACACCCAGTTCAAGAATAAGCGCATATATTTTTTTTTTTTTGTTAAATAAATTTCATTACTGTTATTCCATGCAAGGGACATCCCATTAAGCATTCGACCATTGGAATTTAGGAGGAGTGATATCATTAAAATTTATTTAAAATCAATTCACGAATGGTCTTGAGCGGCCGGCCCATCGGAAACACTCGCTGAGCGTAAGCTGCCGCTGCTGATGCTGCTGCAAATGCTTCCCGGGTGTCGGGACGGTCGTTGGACGGGATACTTTAATGATCGGAATAAAATGTGGGGCATTACGAGAATCATTTCAATCCGGCCACCCAGCCAGTACGGTGTATCAAAGGGGCGTTTTTTTTTTTGTTTCTTTGCTTCTGCGACCCAGTGAGCCGTTAATTAGTTTCTATATCAGAAGATGGCAGCATTTCGCTTCCAGAATGTGTTGAAAAATCGATTACTGGTTTGGCCTGAGCGGTTGCCATGAAAATTGCCTACATTTAGGCGACGCGAGTAACGTAGCTTTGCAGCGTTACCAAAGTGAAGCGCAATTTTTGTGTTTAAGTTCTCGCGCAAAGTACCCCTACGGGTGCAGAAGTATCGTGCAAGCCATCATAAACTTTGCATACATTCAGGCGATGAGTGTAGCTTAATAAGCTTCGAAGCGTTACGGCGCTACAAAAACGTGTTTGAGAGATTAATTTACACCAAAAACTACTCCACTCGTTCGGACGCATCATACTCGCATCATTGCTGAACTGAACGACGTCGCGTAAGAAAACACTCCCGTCGATCGGATTCGAGCGTCAACCTTCCGCGGGGCATCAATTTCCACCCATCAATGATTCATGAGCGTTTCGGGGAAAAAAGAGATACTCTCGCTTACGGCACCGTACGAGGGAGATGATTTGGGATGCGAATTTTTGCAGCTTAAACGAACACACACACACACACGCACATGTTCGCTTAGGAATGCCGTGACAAACTCCCGGCCAGCTGATCTGGCTTCCGAAGCAGATGGAAAGGAACCAACAACGCCACAGCGTGCAGCAACCGTACCGTCCTTGTATCGAAATGACGGAATATCTTCTGGCGAATAAAGCATCCGCGCTACATGGTCACGTCCCCTCCCGTACAAAGATGGTGAGTAAGAGGGGGTGGGGGAGGGGGGTGGATGGAGAAGGGGGCAAAGTGAAAGAGATTAAGTCAACTCGACGGGGCGAAGCTTGGGCCCGAAGTAGCCCAAGTGACTCCGCAAAAATATTGCATCAACTTGCTTATATTGACATTAAACTTTAATCTACCATACGAACGACCACTCGAGCAACGTATCTCAACCTTATTTACGACCGCCAAGCATGCAGACAGACAGCTGCCTGCCGGCAGCTAGGCAGCGAGCAGGGCAGGCAAGTAAGCAATGCAAGGGGCGAAACAATTTTTGTTTCGTTTTTCGCCTTTCCTTCCCTCTTTCTTTTATTCGCTTTTCGTTGTTATAAACCTCCAGCAAAAGCAAAAAGGAAAGGAGCGGAAACGTGAAGCACCAAAAGCTTACGCTCGCGGAGAACAAAATCGTCCCACCGTGTGGGTGTGTGTGTGTGTGTGCTGTTTCCGTGTGCTTGGAAGATAAAAGAGCGAATGATACTCGTGTGTGCACGGGTAAAAGAAGCAAAAAAAGCGGATTTGCAATGCGGGTGGGAAAAGGGAGCGGGAGGGATTTTGGAAAGAATGCCAGAGCAAAATGGAGGATGAAGAACTTCTGGTACGCGAAACTTGACACGAGCGTAGAATAGAGAATATTCCGAGCCCATATTAACCAAACACTCGCCTCTCCTTGGCGCTAAATCTGCTTATCTTTTCTCCTGTCTCGCGCTCTCTCTCTCTCTTTCTATCTTTCTTTCTCTATCTCGCTATTTCTATATTTTTCCTTTTCCTCTTCTGGCCATACGCCTGGGAAGGTGGGATAAGCAGAATGTTACCGGCTTTGAGGGGGGGAGCGGTAGCCGAGTGTTTTGTGTATAAGTAGCCACTTATGTTTAATGCTCTTTTGAATGACACCAATAAAATAACGAAACATCGGTCACGGCGCTGGTCGGGGGTGTGCTGTACGAAGGGGTGTGCGGAATCCGTAGCGGAAGCGAAGCATATCCCGAAGCACGCCTAGAAACGACACCGTGGCTCATCCCGGGGCAGCGAAAAGGGCTGCATCGTTGGCTCCGTCGCCGTTCGCCGCTTTTCGCCGGTCCGCTTTCGCCGGCAGGGCTTCGACGTCGAGCACGTACTCAATCATTTCCGTTTGACTCAACGATGAGGCATTCGCGCGCCGTTGCCATTGCGATCGTTGGCACCTCTCTACCCTTCTTTTTCTTATGCTTCTTCTTCTGTATCATTTCACCCCTTGCGAGCAGAATGGACGACGAACGAGCAGCGGAAACATTCAGGTAATTGGTCCAACTACTACTTTACGGCATGGGACGCCAGAAAACTCCTTCTCGCGCTCTTCCTCTCTCTCTCACACACACACACACTATCTCTCTCTCTCTCTCCCTTTCGCTTTTCACCATTACTTTATGCGATCGATCTTGTCGGCAAAGCTGGAAATAAATTGCATCAAATTTAAATCAACTAAATGTATCCTCCTTGCACAAGGCTACACACTGACACTGGGTGGCGTGCCTTATGTGCGTCTTAGTGTTTCCCGGGAGCCACTTACTCTGCACGCTTCCAGGGGCGAAATCGATCGTCCCGGCGGGTCGATCCATAAATCAAACTGCAGCGCGCGGCTGCCCGATTTCCGCCGCGCTAATTTGCATAATAGGCCGTGTGGCAGTGATTTCGCATTATTGAATTGTAAATCTGCCGCACGGCAAAGCGGCAAGTTCGATTACAGCTCGGCGGGTTTGCTTTGCCGACTGCGCCTAGATGTATACTTTTCTGTGTTGCCCCACCGCCGCTGTTCGCCCAGTCAGGTTGGCCATCGAACAGCGACAGTTTGTGGGTTTGCACTTTCTTGGCCGGGAGCGTTGGCAGACAAATTAACAGAGTTAACTACTACTCACGCTTTCCATTAGCGTCACTGGGCTCGTCACTGTTTGTGCAGAGAGTTTTTTGTACACACACACACGCGCAATAATACTCGATGGTTCGTGCGTAATTATGATGAGTAAACTTTGTGTAATTTTATTACACGTGCGCTCGAAAGCAATGCTGTCTACTAATTTGTTTTACCTAGCGCTTTTGCATAGGTCATGAACTCGTGGAAAGTTTCCATAAGCAGTGCTGCTATTCGATAAAAAAAAACACTTTCCATGACTATGTGAGGCATGTAACATAAATTTATTCTACAAATTTTGTAGGTTTTTTGAATTCATCCAATTGATTTTAGTTATCAGATTTTACTTAACACACAAGAATATGTTCGTATAGCATACCTGTAGGCGCTTAAAATAAGAAATTTTATTTGTATACATCTAGGGGCAAAGGCTAGGGTTTGAATTAGTTTACCATAAGTTGTATTATATTTTATCTAGTAGGGGAAAGCGGGGTAAAATGGGCATGTTAAGCAATTTACTGAATATTCCTTTGATTATGCCACAATACGCAATTTTTATTTCATTATTGTATGCCTCCACCCTTCGGAATTGGTTCCGGAATCGGCTTCAGAATTGGTTCAGAACGGCTCTGGAATAGAAATTGGCTTCGGAATTAGAATCGGCTCCGACATCGGAATCGGCCCCAGAATCTGATTTGGCTCTGGAATCAGAATCAGCTCCGGAATCAAAATCGGCTCCGACATCGGAATTGACTCTTAAATCAGAATCGGCTTTGAAACTGAGTCGGTTTCTGCATCTTCACAGGAATATAGGCGTTTGGGTCCAATGATGCTACGTGTTGATAGCGGCAAAGAATCAAAATTTACTTGTAAATGATATATTCACATGAAGATTCCCGGAATTATTTCGCTTCCCACACTTCTTAGTTCAATTCAAAAAGTAAATCTCATTCCGGAGCTAACTTCATTTCTGGAATCAAGCCTGATTCCGTTACTGGAGCAATTTGCGCTTCCTAAGTCGATTCCGATTCCGAAGACGATTCTGATTCCGGAGACGATTCTGATTCCGGAGCCGATTCTGATCCTGGAATCGATTCCGGAGCCGATCCTGGAATCGATTCCGGATTCAACTCCGCAATCGGTTCCGGAACCAACTTCGGAATCGGTTCCGGAACCAACTCCGGATTCGGTTCCGGAATCGACTCCGAAATCGGAATCAATTCCAGCATCGGAATCGGCTCCGGAATTGATTCTGAACACGGAATCGGAATCGCGCAGGTCCGATTCCGAGCTCCTACCAGTACAATGAATACATTTTGAGCATTTGAATGTATCTTTGTTGTGAAATAATGCTTAAATAGAAGGTTCCAATTTTGCCCCGCTTCCCCCTATTATTAGTTTGACTGATTCACGACGTTCACGTCAACTCCCCGATTTAAGCAAGTCTTGGTCTAACGATAGTATCCATTGGACCATGTCAACAACTGTCACACAACGAAATTCATTTCCAATAGCTTTCGCTATTATCGGTCCATTTGGGCCTGCCGCCTGAAATCGTTTTGATGATGCTAAAAAAGTAATATGAAAGAAAATAAAATATTGTTTTGTTCTTTTAAATCACATCAACAAGCAATTATTCGTTCCCCGTTGGAAAGCAACACTAAACTCCTTAATAAAAAAAACCTAATTTAAACAAAATCTATGCAACATCAGTTAGTATACATTTAGGCGCAAAATCAGTACCAGTAATACTAAAATGGTAATAATAAAAATGAGCCAAAACCTTGGAATAAAGAAGAAGAAAGAACTAAACCACAGCAATGCAATGAATTTAGCAAAGCAACTTGTAACGTTCACACGAAAGTAACCATAATGAAGCAGAGATTGTCAGCGAGACACACAATGCAGCTATTTACCGACGAGTATTTCCGCACCGACTAATTGGGTCGACTCACTGTTTTTTTTTTTTTTTTTTTTTTCAATTGTACCAATCATTCAAATGCAATGGCTCCCGGCGACGTTTGCTGCCCGACGTGAAGTTGTCCTTTTGCAAGAGTATCAACCACTCATCAGTTTACTTCAGTTTCAGCGAAACAGTAATAGCTTACCTCCTTGCAAACCCATTTCCCGGGAAGCCGGCAAAGGTCGGAGAAGCAATACGCCCCGTTCCTGGTGTAATTATTTAAGGTCAACGGTGTTCGGTTTGCGCTTACCATTTCGCTGCTCCAGAGCGAATTAATTCCATCTCAGTGTGTGCTTTGAGGTGCTTCCAAGGCCGTATGGA